>NC_072779.1:21156454-21318954 GCF_022539595.1 Amphiprion ocellaris
ATCTGTAATTTCTAATATTTGTATTTTAAAAATTTGTTTAATTTCATAGTTACATGTATGTTATCTTGTTTAATGATCTAATTCAATATTTTGTCTGTTTAATATAGTTAGCTAAACATTAAAAAAAATTAAACTGATATTAAACATGACAAATATTGAATGATGATAATTCACATGATACATGTCATTATGAAATTAAACAACAATTTTTAAAATAACAAATATTAAAAATACCAGATAAAGTAATTTTCCATAATTAAACTATTTAAAAAATACAATTAAACAAGAAGAATATTAAACATTTTTTAAAAAATGCAAACATTTAATTAGATTATTAAACCTTTAAAAAGACTCAAAACGTTAATTCAAAATTAAATGTTTAACTAGAAAATTACAATCTTAAATATTCTTAAATCTTTTAATAATAAAACTTTTTAAAAGTTTTATTGTATTAAGTTTTTTCCTTTGATTTATTTGCTTTTTGTTATGTAGTTTATTTCTTTAATCTTCTTTTTCTGTCAAGACTTTAACCCCAACCTTAAAAATGAAATAAACCCTTAAATCACAATGAAAATACTTCTGTTGTCACAATCATGAGTTAGTCAATTATTCAGTTTATCAATTCAACTTTATTTGTTTAGCACCTTTCACACAGATGACAAAACTAAACAAGCAAAGAGAAAAAAACTATGCTAAAACTATGATTAAAACATATTTAAAAAAAAAGATTTAACATGGTAATAAAATATGTTGTGTCCAGGGGATGGAGGGAGTTTATTGAAGTCTTCTTGGGCTCACATGGGAAATCATTTAAAATATAAACTTGATATTCAGTCTAAGGAAACTGCAGAGCGACAGAAGAACCAACAATATCTCCTGTTTTCTCCTTTAATGAGTCGACTCTTCTTGTGCTTTCAGACCAAAGAACTACAGACTCTTCACAACCTGCTCAAACTCTTGGTACAGGACCTCACCACACGGGTCAAGAAGGTTTCCGTCTCATTTCTACTCTGAAGCTCACCTTCTCCTGCTCAAACTGCTGACAAATGTTTCTGCTGCTCTAAAGTCTGGTCTCCAGAACTTCCTAAAAACTCTCAAAGTCTCTTCTGCTGCAGGTTGCTTTGTAGAACTGTTGCAGAAAACCTCACTAAACCACATGGAGGGGCCTCAAGATAGTCGTCCAAATGAAACCGTACAAAAACCAAACTAGCACAACCCAAACGCTAAAGTCTCCTGCAGCCTACCAGAGAACCTCTGAGAACAGAGAATCAGGACAGGAACTCTTACCTTCTGGACAACCAACGTTGGTTCTCAAACAAGAATACAGAATGTGTCTGACCAAAAACCTCTGAAGACTCACTACAGCCAAGATAAAGACACAACTCAGCTGCACCAAATCCACTAATCACTGCACACATTAGCACCATGTGCTAACTGTGGCTAAAGAACCACATTTACCAAGACAACTATCCAGTACAAAGCCCTAAAACACACCAAGAAACACATTAAAGACGATTTTACTGCTGGAAGCTGCAAGCCAACGCCTAAAGAACAAACTAAAGCAACTGGAGCCAAACCCGGTTCAGTGGTGAAGAGAAGCAGAGGAAATGTTTGTCTGCAGCTAAATAAAGCAGGAAGACACTGAGCTGCTCAGGTGTTCCTGATAACACCAAGCAGCCACCTGGACAGCCAATAGGAACACAGCTTACTGGAAGTCCAGAGGGCTGGGTTAGTGAAGGAAATTTAGTTTAAAGTTGAAGCAGAAAGTTAACAAAGAAAGTTGAAAACCACCTTCTGATACCTGAAATCTCTGAGTTTTCACACAAAGAACACCTGAACATGTCAAACTGGTTCCATAGTAGAACCATCATTGTAAAAACGTCATAGTATGGTGTGTTGCTCAAAAAACATTACGACCCGGCTGTCTAGGGTCGCCGAGGAGCAACACAAAAACAGGACAAACGCTGGTTTCCAGGGGGTTAGGCGGCTATTTATTTGAAAGAGTAAGTTTACAACAACACAACATGTGAGCAGAAAAATCACAAAGTCTGTCTTTAGTTCAGCTGAAAATATTAGTTTTTGTCTTTTTTATTGACCAAACTTTTCAGGAAGTAGATGAAGAATAATTAAAGCTCTCATGTAGAAGTCCAACTTATTTTGGATCCTTGTGGAGAGTTTAATCTTAGAGTTTGTAAAGCTGTTGAGTTTTTAGAGTCACATGGATTGTTTTGACATTTAATAACCGAGTCCTGAAATAAAATTACAGTTGTGGATTTCTGTCATTTAGTCTGGACTAAACAAATAACAGCAGCATAAATCTCAAACGTCATTATGAGGAGTCTGGATTGAGGTTTCTCACTTGATAATGATCAAAACATGAAATTTAGGTTGGTTTAAAGGAATATTCCACCTTAAATCTTTGAATGTTGACCTAAAAGGTTGGTTTCAGGAAGTATTCCACCTACAAGGTCCTCAAACATCCACCTTAAAGGAACATTCCACCAAAAATCCTTGGACATGCACCTAAAATGTTGGTTTAACCGAGTATTCCATCCAAAATCCTCAAAGAGACCTGAGGGGCTGGTTAAAAGGAATATTCCACCTAAAACCCCAAATATAGACCCGAAAGGGTGGTTTAGAAAAAATCCTTCAATGTAGACCAAAAAAGTTAGTATGGAGGAATATTCCACCTGAAATGTAGACCTGAGAAGTTGGTTCGGAAGAATATACCATCCTAAACATCCTTAAATGTAGACTAAAAGACGGTTTGGAAGAAAATTCCACCTAAAATCCTCCAATGTAGACCTAAAAGGTGAGTTTAATGGTATATTCCACCTAAAATTCACTACTGTAGACCTTGGAGGTTGGTCTGATGGTATATTCCACCCAACATCCTTGAACATAAACTTAAAAAGTTCGTTCAAAGGAATATTCCACCTAAAATCCTTCAATGTAGACCAAAAAATCTTGGTGTAAAGGAGTATTCCACCTTAAATGTAGACCTAAAGGATGGTTTGGAGTAATATTCTACTCTAAAATCTTCCAATGTAGACCTAAAAGGTTGATCTGATGGTATATTCTACCCAACATCCTGGAACATTTACCTAAAAGGTTGGTTTAATGGTATATTCCCAGAAGAACCCTTGAACATCGGGCTTAATGGTATATTCCACCCAAAATACTTGTACATATACCAAGAAGTCAGTGTAAAGGAAATGTAGACCTAAAAGGATTGTTTAAAGGAATATTTAAACGATTATTTTCATTATTTAATAATCTGTTATCAGTCAGAACCCTGGCAAACTTATTTTCATCAGTTTTTTTAGTGGAAGTCACAAATAAAGGAGCTCTTGGTTTTTCCCGGCGTTACTGAGTCAAAAGCTGCTGTTTCAACACAGACACGTTCACATGCATCCACAAACCTCTCAGCACTCAAACACCCACAGACAGGAGGCCGGCTGGACCGAGGCTCGGCGGCGTCCTCAGACCCACGAGTCGGGGAGTCGCTGAACTTGTTGGTCCGGTTTGAAGGCCTCCGTGTGGTCCAGTAGAAGTCCACGTAGTCGGTGTTGGCTTTGAACCGCAGCGACTGGCCGCCATCAGGTGGACCGGCTCGTCCTCGTAGGACTCCTCCTGTAGCCTTGAGGGGACCACAGGAACATTCAGTAGCTGTTGGAGTTCTTCCTGTCAGGCTCGTGGTAGAACGGCTCTGAAGAATCTTGTACTTGTCTTATCTGGAACAATCTAACAGCCTAAACTGTTAACAGCGGTGTAAAGAAGCAAACACACAGGCATAGATTAGGACTCAAACTAGATTTATTTTAGAAAACAAATCAACTTAGAGGCATTTGTTCACACATGTGGCTGAATAGGAGGCCGTCCAATCAGATTTGAGGTCTTCACTCTGTAGGTTGTTTGTTCGGTGAGACTCTTGGACCTCCATCAGCTGACGTGGATGTTTGATGGTCTTCTTCTCTAGTGCCAGATGATTCATCCATGAATTCAGCAGCTACAGACTGAAATGAAGCTCATGCTGCCGTTATTGAATTCCTGTTCCAGATCAAATGTTCAGAGCTCACCTTGAATGCAGCCGTCTGCTGTCTGATAGTTTTTCTCATTGTAGTCTTCAATAAAGTCTTTTTCCTCATGTCAGGATGTGGTGAGACTCTTTCTCAGTCTCTGCAGACGTCCCTCATTGTGCATCTCCAGAGAAGAAACAGAAAAACTGGTCACTGCTTCAGCATCACAAACGCTCTCCAGCATTGAGAGTGTTTTAGGAATTAATTCATTGTGTTGTGAACTTTGAAGGAGCAGAAACTTTACAGCTGCCAAAGATATGAGCTCCAATTCTGGATGTTTTAGGAAATGAAGTTCATCAAATGAACACTTGATTTTTGCTGATAACGCTCATTAAATTACTGAAGAAATCCAACATAAAAACCTGTAAACTCTCAGGCAGCTTTTGTTAAAGTTTGTCTATAATTCTATCATCATGTTCTGGAACCAGGACTCTGCAGAAGTTCCTTCAATCAGATACTTGTGTGTTTCTATTTAAGGCCTCAGGTTTGAACGTACAGCAGAGGATTAGAAAGGAGTGATTTTAATATTTAAATCAGTCCAGTAAATGTTTGGCTTGAAAATTATTAAAATTTTGATTTAGATAGATTTGTGTCAAATAATATTGTAGAGTCTCACTTAAATATATCCAAATGAGTTCAGTGTATTTACATTTTATAGAATATTTGATTTCTTAATCTCAATACTGTAGGGTCTGACCCTAAATATTATAATAATGATGTCAATTTAAATAATATTTTAGTGCAGAGTCATAAACTTTAATCAGCTAAACTTACATAATAAATATCACTGTACAATCTTAACCTGAACATTCATATTATTGAGGTAAATTTACATAAATCATGATATTCTAGAGTCTTAACTGGAATATTTCTAACATTAATCTTTTTGTATTGTGCTGATAAACAACAATAACCCGACTTTCAGATAATATTTGTTGTCTGTGATTGTGAGACTAAATTCCTCCACATTCTGGAACTGGACTGCATTTCCCAAAATGGAAACATGGACAGAATTTAACACTCATGTATCCATGGCAACGCTAACGTTTCTGCTTCTTACCAAAGTTCACAACACAAGTAAAGATTTTAATGTAAAACTTCAGGGATGACTGCTGACCATAAGTATTCTGATCAATACTTCATGATCAATATCAGGACAGATGTTACAACTCCAGCTGTTGCATTAGACTGCAGTTATTCACAGAGAAATTAAAACATCACATTCCTCATAAAAACTAGATGGGACTTTTATTAAATAAAGTGTTGGTGAATAAACAGTGTAAAAAGTGCAAAGCAGCTCCATTAAATCAGGAGATGTGAGACTTCCACAGCATGGATCACCATCTGCTGTGTTGATTCATAGCTGAATGTCAGAATGAACTGAGATAGAAAAGCTGCTTTGAGCTGCAACATTACGGTCTGACAATCCAACACCATCACAGTTTTCATCTGGTTGTTTTGCTTCAACATGCTGTGAAGTTCAGTTTTTACCTGAATCAATACAGAGATTCTATTTCCAACCAAGACTGGAATAAAAATTAGAATGTTATGAGGTTATTAATGCAACTAAATCCTTTCAGATGGAAGGATTTACTTCTAAGTTCTAATTCAAGTTTCAGTTGGAGCACATTGCATTCACAAAGAAAAACAGCGATACCTTCATAGCAACATTTAATAAACCTAAAGCTTCCCTGTTGGCTCATTGGTGGAGTTTGTTACTGAGCATCTGAACCTTAAATCCAGTGAGACGACCATCTTCAGTCGAGGCCAGTCAGAGAACTTCAAGACCTTCCATCAGCTGGACCAGATGTGGCATCATCTCCCTCTGAACATCTGGATGACAGGAGAAAAGACAGAAATCAAACACAGATCACAGAAATACAATTTATTCACTTTCATCATTTTATAAAAGTAGCATGAACTTTATTAAAACTTGACAATATCAGTAATGAAAGTAAATGTTTTTATCTCGTGTTGAAGCTAAATTTAAAGTCAATTTTAATGACAGTTTATCCTGAGAGGAGTGAGAATGGAGCTTTTCTTTCCTTTTTAGAATATTCCCTCAAAATATTCTGTTTATTATTGGCTTTAGAAGCATTTTTCTTTACTTTTTTATTTTTAGATACCTCAGACTGATACACTTTGCTGGTTTGCAGATAATTTCATGTACAATGACAATAAAGATCTTCTATTATAACATATTTTGCTAAAACAAGAACTGCAAACCTTCTCAACCATCTCTCAGGCTGCAAAATTCCAACTGCGACAAAGAATTATCTGATGTAGTTATTATTATAATCTTTACTGAACCAGCCCTGGAATTAATAAAAATCTGTATATGGATATGATTTTCTCTGATGGGACCACTATGGAAGCTGTAGTAATTATTAACTATCCTTTGAAGGGAAAGATTAGGTCTTCTTCAGGTGGATAAAAAAAATGCTCTCCCTTAAAAAAAAAAAAACTGCATACAATAAAGTAAATCTCTTCTGCACTGCACACATACTACACTTTTGTATAACTCTGGATGTCAGAGTAAAGGCAGACAGATCCACCGATCAGCCACAACATTCTGACCACTGACAGCTGAAGAGAACAACATCCATCATCTTGTTCTAATGCAACGTTCTGCTGGGAAACCTTGACATTCATGTGGATGTTTGACATGTACCACCACCTAAACACTGCAGGACAAACAACCCCCTAGTCTCCATGGCAACAGCAGTCCTTGATGCCAGCTGCCTCCCTCAGCAGGACAAATTAAAACTGCTCAGGAGTGGTCCGAGGAACACGACAGAGCTAAGCTGTTCACCTGGGTTCCACACTCCCCACATCCAGATCTGATTGAGCATCTGTGGGATGGTCCAGGATCAGCCTGGTCTAGGTAGGACCCACCCTGCAACCCACAGGATCCACAGAATCCACAGGACATCCCCAGAGGTTCTGATGAACCACTGGGTCAGAGGAGTTTTAGCAGCATAAAGGGACCAACACAGTATTAGTCAGGTGGTCAGAATGTTAGACTGTTATATTGTCATGCTGATTATATGATCAGTAAATGTTACCATCAATTATAACGTCCACATTGATCAGAAAAAAAAACTATCAGTTCATTCAGAAACTGTGGGGTTAAACCTAAAAACACAGACCTCAACAGCAGTTTGTTTCAAAGCAGAACACCAGCTGGTTTTCACTAAAGAAGCTTTAAGAGCAACAATTAAATGACAGCTTTGTTCTCATTAAGTTCAGAGTCAGCCAAAATAATGTACACACATCAGGTAAAGAAAAACTTTTATAAATACTTCATTTGTATAAGTACTTCTATACATATAGATACCTCTTTCTAAGTTTGATCAAAGTACGATAACTCTGTGTCCTGTTGTACGATGTTTTCCCAACAGATGGCGCTACCCTCATGAATGGAGCATCAACAAGTGACGTCTACAACACAACAGAAATGTCTGGAAGCCAGTGGCCACCACTTTGAGCACCTCTTGTAATTGTAGAGGCCAAAGATAACTTTTATTAATCTCGTGATGTCTGAATAAATTTGGTATTGAAATATTTATGCAAGTTTTTCTTTTCCTGATGTGTGTAAACATTATTTTGGCTGACTCTGTATAATGGGTTTCTGACAGGTCACCAGGCAACATCTTTTTATAATAATGACAAACATACCTGCATTCTACAGGAGTGATTTTCCTCATGTGCAGGTAAAGATGTGTGAGGAGCTTAGAGATGACAGGAGCAGGAGTCATCCTCACTAATTCAGCTTCCACCTAGAAACAGAAAGACCACAAACAAACACACTGATATACTCTCAAACGTTCAACCTCACAGCCTCAAAATATCTGTTTAGGAAGTGTTGTGTTTCTAAATTCTGCTGAAAGCATTGACAGACATTCTCTTACAAGGTTGTGTAAAAAGCAGCCTGTCCTCTGAGCTACTGAGAAATTTTCCTGAACAAAGTTTCTACGTGTAAATCAGCTCAACAAAAACTAAAGCCTCAGTCAGACATAATAGGTATCGCAAATTATAAAGAACTTTCTTTGTTAACTCAGACTTTCTGCTTTCTGCTCACATAAAAAGGGGAGTTTAACTCGTCAGGTGACTGAAAATGAACGGCTTGTACAGTTCTAGATCCAAAAGTAGGATGTTTCAACTCATGATTTACTACAAATACATGCAGTAATAAATAAATACAATGGCTGGTTGTTAGTTTATTCACTATTAATGTCATTTTATATACTGGATTGAACTTGAGCAGTGGAAGAGAAAAGGAATTTAATGAAATTATGGAGATTCAGAGAAGGAATGTTGCGCAATGTTAAGTTAAGCGCGGTTTAATTCAAACCAGCTGAATGTTAAACTTCAGTGCAGCTGAACGGGTTTCAGTTAACCTTAAAGTAAAATAACTTTTTTACAAGCCAAAATACACAGCAGAGAAATACAGGTTGAGAAAGTCATTCTAATAATGAGGACAGCTGCGAAAGCAACTAACACAGGTGTTCAGCGGTAAGTTAGCCACCTGTGTTAATTAGCCCGCTAGCTAACTTAGCCGCTTAGCTAGCTAACGCGTCCGGACCAACTGCTCAAACACGACAAAACACAACTCTTCACAAGTCGCTGACTTAACGTACAACAAAATAACGCTACAGGTTAGAAGTATTTATCTTCTTACCGTGTTTTACTCCAAAAACAAGATCAACAGCAGCCAGAGATGCTACCAGACGTGCCCACCATAGACATACAGAGACTAGACAGCTAGCGCGCTGTCTTCTATATGGTCTGACCAATCACTGCTCTCTGGCTCCGCCCTCTGAGAATCTTGTTGTCGTTTGGCTCCACGCTTGCTGATGACCAATTCCGGTACCTGTAATCAGTAAATTGTAAAGGGATTTTAAATTTGACCGGTCGCTTCTGTTTTACTGGCACAGCTTAGCGAAAACTTAGGTGATCCTAAGTTTTGGGTCGTGACCCCCACTTTGGGAACCCCTGCTCTAGACTAAAGCATACTAAGGTTTACACCAAATTTTTAATGAATTCCTCATCAGTGCATGTTGTAATGTCATCAGCAAACAGAGAACAACTTCCTTTTTCTTCTAGTAAGTTCAGTCTGCACACGTTCCACCAGGCATAAATGATCCAAGACAGGACTGTCAATTCAAAAGTTTATTTGAAAAAAGTTCTTTAGTTTGTTTTTACACCATCTACAATTATTTTACATTCCATTCTGAATATATTTCAGGCAGCATTTGCGTAATTTCATCAGTAATACAGACTGCTTCTCTACAAAACGTCATACCACAATCTCAAATTTTACAACTTGTATATACTGGAATGCCATCAAACATTAAAGAATGATTTTTGCTATAATTCAAAATTTCTTCAGATTTAGCCTAAACACAATCCACCGGTTTTGCACTGGTCTGTTTATGCAAATCAGATATCACTGCCGCTAATTTCACAAGAACAGTGTCAACAACAGAGGAGAGAAGTCTCTGCATTGCAGCTGCTAAACATCACAGCTCCACGTTCAGAAAACAGGTGAGAGGTGAAGGACAGACAAAAAAGGAAAATGAATAAAGCGACACTGAGAGGGAAATAGTCCTGCACATGCTCACCATGTTTGGCTCAACATACAGCTGGAGGCACCTTTCTCAACTATGAACATAATCAAACCTGAATATGGTTCCAGACTGACCAATGAGCTCCAAATGTGTTTGAGAACAACCCTGACACCATTCAGACCACAATTCAAAATACACAATTCAAAAAATACTGGCAGGGCAAACTGCAGTTCAGTTCTCCCATTAAGCAGCAGGGATATAAGGGGAGTGACAAGACAGGAAAAAAAATGTAAAAGTGTGCAATTGTTTACATTTTTTGAGATTTGGGTATTGTTAAAGATGTATACAAGCTGGTTTGGGTTGTTTAGTCATTATTTTTTCAAGTTCTGCACTTAATTTTAAGATGTACAGTTACATCAAAAGTTATTTGTTAATAAATGTTGTCAAAATGTTTTTGAACCGTACTGAATTTATTTGATTTGATGGTCAGTTATTGATTACATGCACACGCTGATAAAACTTCTAGGTCACATCATCATATATCGCACTAATTGAAGGCAGACTTTATGATGTTCCGGACCTTTGCTTTAATACATTTTCTCTGACTGGATCTCTTTGAATTTTAGTTGAATACGGCTGTTTTAAGCCATTCAGAAGTCGACTTGCTGGTGTGTTTTGGATCGTTGTCCTGCTGCAGAACCCAAGTGCGCTTCAGCTTGAGGTCACATATTCTCCTTCAGGATTTTCTGGTGGAGAACAGAATTCATGGTTCTGAAGCAGCCCCAGACCATCACACTACCGCCACCATGTTTGACTGTTGGCATGATGTTCTTTTTCTGAAATGCTGTGACTTTCTACTTCAGATGTAACGAGACACACAATTTCCAAAAAGGTCAGTCCATAGAATATTCCCTTCAAAGTCTTGGGGATCATTCAGATGATTGCACAAGTAAAACGAGCCTTTATGTTCTTTTTGGTCAGCAGTGGTTTTTGTCCATGGATGCCATTTTTGCCCAGTCTTTTCCTTATTGTTGAGTCATGAACACTGACCAGAAACCAGTTCTAATACCCCTTAAGCAGTTTCCACTGACAGGACTGGTTCTTTAGGTATATGATCTCTGGAACCCTGAGGTCTGTTTTTGAGACCGACATCAGTGCACTGCAGGCTAAATGTGGAAATACTCAGCCATGGTGTTGGCTTTTAATTATACTCGGGGAGGTTTCAGCATATAAAAAAATCCCATACTGACAAGGGAAAAAAATATTTTCTCTAAATTATTTTCTAAAAATTCTAGATTCTTTGAGATCTTTAACAAAACATTCTTTAAAAATGTGTCCCTTCTGTGTGCAACAAAATCTTTTTCTCTAGAAAGTTACTACTTTGGGAGAAATAATGTTGTAAAATACTACAAATGTCTGTATACTCTAAAGATAGTGTGGTCTGGTTAAAAATAAAGGTATCTCTATCTACTGATATATTTAAAAGTGCTGTGAATAACTCAAGAACATCGAAAAAAAACTTTAAGGTGATTGCATAATTTAAAAGGTACAGAAGAAATGTTTCCATTTTTTAAAATGTGCTTTAATTAATGTAGGGCTTGTAAATAGATGTTCTAACATTTGAAAAAAAAAAAAGTAAAGGTAATTAGCACATTTAATGCTTCACTAATTAACTTCCAGCAAAAGTAATATTCACAGCACTGTTTACCAAAAAGAATTAACAACTTGATGTTGATAAAGACTGAATGCTGCCTAAAGAGGACATTTTCACTTCTGCTATCCAATAACGCTGATCAGCAGTTCCTTCACCACTTCTGCAGGAGCACAAAACTACAGCTGCTTCTCTTGGTAAAAGCTGGCAAACCATTGTATCTTTATTTCTATGAATGGACCTGAAGAAATGATGATACAAAACATCTCTGATGATGTGAACACAGGTTAAAGCAGTACTCACATTATAGTTAGCGTTCACTTTATTTAGAAACCAAAAACTTGGGGGTGGTGTTCAGATCTAGTGTTGTGAACATACAAAACAAACAACTGATTGAAAAAGTTTGTAAAATTAAAATAAATCATTAAAAAAAGTATAATTTAAGTAACATTTTCTAAAGCACATTAATCTTAGTTTTTGTCAATACTGTTTTAATGGTGCGTGACAACAGAACTGCAGTATACTCAATGCAAAGACACAAAACGTTACAAATATTCTGAGGAGAGTATTTAGTTGGCATGGTGTGTGGTTGAGAAACACAGCTTCAGTGTGTAAGGGTAAGGCCCACCTAGAAGACACAGGAAAGAAAAACAAGGACGTTTTAAAATGTTCAATACAGAGTAAAAACTGCATGACTATCTTTTAAAAATATGTTGGTCTGTTCATGTAACAAGTTAAAGACTTACTAGGGTTTTTCATCTGATAATGGTTCATCAAAGCCAGAGCTTCCATGGCATCATTTATGGATTCCCACTCAAGCAGACCAGATGAACTCCGCTCACCTGTTGGGTCACACAAGATGATGGTTCACCATAAGAAATAATTCTTAAGCTTGTGCTAAGGGACTAAAAGTAGCTAGCGCCTTCAGAAAAGGAGCTATGTTTGATTTACTGTCATATGGATTACTTTGAAATAGGAGTGGGGATCACAGAGTAATTCATGATACAATATTGTCATGACATTTTGTTCACAATAACCATGGTGTCAAGATTCTGCCAAACTCGATTACAATTTGAGACAACCATTTATGATACATCACAATGTCTGAACCTCTCTCAAGGCTGTTTTTAGGAAAGAAAAAGTACCCGCTGCAGGGTTGGGGGTTGATGCTGATTGATTAAACTCAGAGGAGACAAATGCTTGAATTGATGAATGATTGGCTGAATTCAATAAGAGTCTTTTTTTTACCATCCTACAGCCTAGTCTTATCCTTTCTAACACCGCCATCAACAAAGTAAAATTATTCATATTGTCTAACATAACAAAGCTCTACTGCTGGATTTACTATGTGGTCATAGAACTGAAGTTAGATGCCGTAGCTACTATTTGTCCTCGTTTTGGCGCACTTTCAAGGCTAAAAGAGCCAATTACAGAGTCGCCACAAGTTCCAGCAGTAGCAAGGCATCTAGCATGTGAGCATTATCATTATTCAATTTTAATAATGTGTCAATTCAATTCAGTCGCTCCCTGATTTGCTTTCCCCCCACTGTCCACCATTTCTCCCCTGAGAGTTTCATCTTCTTCACCCACCATTTAGTTCTTTTCACTTTGTTCTGGTCAATGTGATAAGCACCACTTTGAGGGCACAGCAGTCTGTTTAGATTAACATATTAGCCAGCATATTGATAAAGTATAACAAGAGGTCCCAGTCCCACTATGAAGAGCTGTGTGTTCAACATGAAACTGTAAGTATTCTTAGGTGTACGGTCAAAAAGTTCCTCTTGTGTAAACACTGTACACCACACCAAACGATTTAGCCTTCGCCTTTCTATAGTCCCACACAAATCTGTTTAGCTTCTATTTCCTTTACTTTCCCCCAATCTAGAATAACATTAATAACAATAATAATTATAATAATTAATAATATTAATAGGCAAATGACTGCACACATAAACAGAAGCAGTTACTAGTCGTGATCAGGCTGTAACACATTACTCACTCTTTCCAGTGAAAAGCTTCACACTTGTGGGGCTCTTAATTCCGAGTTCTTCACAGACCTGGAAGGAGAGACCAGCTGCAGTGAAGCTGATGTGGTGATTTGGGGAAAATCTTTACCTTGTAAATGCTGGCTCTTCTTGTTACCTGGTTGAAGATCTCTGCAGAAATATCGGGCTGTGCGTTAAAGAAGTGTAGGACGTTGCTGGGGTGCTGGATTCGGTTTTTAGCCGCCTGCTCCGGGGAGGTGAAGCGGTTGTTGCGGGACCCGTGGAAATCTTTGAAGCTGCTAGTGTTGTCCTCTAACTGGTAGCATTGCCCTGGCACAATAGCCTGCTGCTTCGACACACTGCAAGAAAAGAGGCCAGGTGTCTTACATCTGTATACTTAGCTCTGGGTTTTGTATCTTTCTCTAACAGTCGATGATACATTTTTAGAACTGCTATTACCAAACATTGAGTTTCTGTCCGAAAAGGAAGTTGTTGTTGAGGTGAGTGATGGCCCTGTCCACAGAGTAGCAGTCCCCCATTTCTACCATTGCTGCTCCAGGCTTACTCTTCATAAACTTGACCTAAAGAAAGAAAAAAAGACCTGACTGCACACAAACTGGATGATTGATGACAGCAGCACCTTAAAGCTTCATACATCAGACATCAAAATCAATAAAGTGAATCCATGACATTTGAATTCATGATAACTTGACAAAGTCATCAGGTTATGGTGTCTAACAGCAGAACAAATATTACTCATTCATAAGGGTAAAATTAACAACAACAAAATAAATAGTTCAGGGAGGTTAAATCGCAATGAAAAATTATCCAGTGTACAAATAATGTGGCGAACAAAAATTGGTTAGAATCTGCTTGGAGTGCCAAGGGCTAATGTTCTTTGCCTAACATCAGTTCACTCACCCTCTCCACGTTGCCGTAGAGGCAAAAGATGTTGAAAACCTTATCAGCATTGATCTTCAAGGGTTCCAGGCCATACACCATTAGAACTGGGGAGTCGGCATGAGGACCATACTCAGGTGGTGGTGGTCCATATCCAGGACCATAACGTTGGCTACCACGGCCACGGCCACCCATACCCGGCCCCATGCGATGGGGAGGAGGGGGGCCGTAGCTGTCATCATTGTAGCCATGATAACCTCCTTGCGGGCCACCTGCAGTAGAGGAGAAATAAACCTTGTTACAGACAGTTATTGAAATGGAATCCATTCCTCTATACATCACACCAATTTATTTAAGGGATGTTTACCATAATCAGGGGGGTGGTCTCCCAGAAGAGCCGGCTGCCTCTGGCGTTTGTTGGGATTGGCATTGGGATCTAAAATGGTAAATAAAAGCAGTAGCACGTCACAACAGCTTCCTCACCACAGGTATCACACAAGGACCTTACATGGGTTACTACATGCTAAGGGAGTTCGTGATTGACATGCAACAGAGGGGCCTGACATCTTGTTAAAAAGTGTTTAAAAGTCTGCAGGCTTTATTTTTGCTAATGTAATAACAGGTGACATAATGGAGATTTTTTTTTTTTTTAAGCAGTGATTTTGAAAGATAGCTTTCAAGCATTTTTTAAAAGACCTCCCATATCTGCCATCCTAGTACAAACACACACACACCTTGTGAATTGTTCCAATTGCCTTCACCATCAGCATCTGTGCAGGTACACATATACACAAGTCAAATCCAAATTAATAATGACAAAGTAATTTGGCAACACTGCATCAACACATTTCTTTACATCCTAGGCAATCATACAGACTAGAGACATTCAAGTAGATGATCAGAGAGTTAAATATGCATCAGTGCCAAGAGCAGCACCAGTCCTTTTATTGAAAACTATGAAAACTATACAGTTATTACAAATGAGGACACGACACAGGTAAAACACAGGAGTGAAAAGACATCAAGCATTGGGACTAATTACATTGTGGAGGGGACAATTAAACCAGAATTAAAGACTGATTCAACGTCATCATAAAGAACCACGTACTGATGTAAATAATGACTCATTTTTTGCTAGAAAGAAGCTTTCCTTTGAGCTCCATTCAGCAAAATACTGCAAATTCTCTTCATCAAACACCACAAGTTTGTGTGCGCCACATCATGAAGCTTAACAGATCAACAATCTACTCTTAGCATCTGTAAAAACCACATTGATGGCTTTCATTGTGAACGAAATGCTCATAATCTGTTGTAAACAATAATTTGTACTGACAGTTAAAATAAAGCTATAGTTTAATGTGACCTGAAGGAAGTGAAGTCTTTCTGCTTCATGAGTCAGATCTGTCCACCTACATCGATTTTACAAAGGCATCAATAAGCACGAGGTCAATGAATGAAAAAAAAAAACAGCTGTTCTCTCAATACGTTTCATATGATGTACTTTAAACTTTTCAAAATCCAAGCATCTCAAACTGTTTTTGGAGGATGCAGTGATGCAATAATCAAGGTTTCCAAATAACGGTGCGTTGGGGACAGACTTGCACCAACACACTATTAGCTGTCTTGCACAGCTACAGTGGCCTGTTAGCAACTTTTTTTTTTTTTTTTTTTTTTTTTAAAGCATCACCCAAAATTTCTAATCTCTCAGGTGAAACAGACTAATTTTGGGATTAAAGTTAGCCACTGGCATCTTTTTTCACATCTGTAAACATGACTTGGATTGACTATTAAATCCTATCTTAACTAACCAAAATGTTTATGATACATATGGACATTCAAAGATTACCTGTTCAACACTAGGTGAGCAGAAATAGGTTGTAAATCTAACATAGTTCCATTATATTAGTAGTGCAAACAAAAAAACCCGTGGTTATGCCATTATTATATGCCATCACCATGTGTGAGAACTTAACAAGCAGTGCTACACCCAAATAAAAGCCAGCTCGAAAACCAAAGTCCTGATTTTTTAAAATAACAAGTCGGACAATACACATTAACTGCAGCTACTGTGTAGTTGGAAGTCAAGAATTTTCAACTGCCGATATCCCATGCAGTCCCTTGGATACTAAGGTGCTCAGCAACCCAACAAAAGGCAGTACAATGAGACGGCCAGAAATGTATCAATTTCTTTTACAAGAAGAAAGTTGTCAAGAGAATTAGATGACAGCTTGTCAAGCTTATTTAAATCTCACGAATTTAAAACAACAGTAACGTTGTTTTAGTTTCACAGTAAGGTTGAAGTTTTAACCATCAAGTCAGATTATTTATTCATTTCAGTACTTACAGCACCACACATGGAGCATGGGACACAGTGGGCAGGTAGGGGGCAGTCTTCAGCAAGGACGCTACCCGCCAACCTCTGACTCCAGCCTCAACTCATTCTCCCTCTTCAGTCTTTTCCTTCTTCTTTCTTTCCTTGCATCCCCACCACCAGAGAGAAAAGTGCATCCACACGTCCATGCTTGGTTTTGACTTGCTGCCGGTCTGTTTTGAAAGTTGCTATTAGAGGCTCATTTCCAGCTTACCGTGCTCTGACCACAAAGCAGGACATTTGCACCGTTTGAGAGTGGGCTGTCAGTCCACAGACACACTGAGCCAAACCTGCATCACACGGGAGGCGTTAAAGGCATCACTATGGGCCAGTGCAAAAAGGGAAAATGAAACAACGCAGAAACAACACAAGAACAGCACAGAGAGAAGGGGGGAATGGGGAGGAAGGTACAGGGGAAAACAGAACACCAGAGTCCATAAATGTAGAAAGTTTTGGGAAAGGATCTGTAATCTGTTTGCCTCTGTGCTTGTATGCTTGATAGGTGTCTGATGCTTGTGTCTTCATAGGCCCCCCCGGTGATATTTCTTCTCATGTAAAAATGGACGCTCGCATGATGCTTGCTTATTTGGTTTAATAGCTCCCAGCCACTTGCAAAATGAAAAGGCATCTAGTGCTTGAAAATAAGACATCTGGAATATCTGCGTGACGATGTGCTGTCATGGCGACTCAGCTGTGTGTTGCCTTGGAAATTCAGCTCGTTGTGTTGTCATGTTGTGTTCGGCACAGGAAGGTAGAGACGAGGAGTATTAGCATCTGAGAGAGAATGGCCTCTTTTTGTTTACTGCCCCAGTATGTGGTGTCATCTGTTCCCTGGTCGGGCTGAGTGTGTCTGAAAACTCCTCTGTTGCTCCCTGTGGTTGTGTTATGGCAGGCACATCCCAAGAGCTAGGAGGTGTGGCCTCAATGACCACACACCTGACTCCCGCCCTCATCAATGTGTTGTGTCAAATTGGTGACTCCTCAGGGCTCTGCAGATGAGATGTGCTGTACTGGTAAAGAGGTGGTGGTAGATGCTTATCAATCTATCGTCAGTCTGTGGTGGATATGCGAGGTGTCTGTTCGCGTGGCCTTGGAGTATTTCTGTCCCTCAAACTGAAATGGTGGCTACTGTCCACCACCAACAATAAAATGGATTCCCATGTGAGGTGGTGGCGATAGGGGTGATGATGAAGTTGGAATAAGGAAGTACTGAGTTGAGGTTGTGTTCCGGTATTTGATGCCCCACTGTGTCCGATGTATGCCACCGAGCAGATTTACATTAGTTGTGGCTGTGGTTGCTGTTAAACTGTAGCTGTAGAAGCCGCTGTGTCTGCTTAGAAGTTGAGATAAGCTTGTATGAGTTTGCACAGTGAGGACACAAGGAGTACCTCTCAGTTGGAAGGCAGCACAAACTATAGAAAATGAAGAAATCTCTGAAGAGGACATGGTGACAAACATTTGTATGAAACTTGCAATGTACATGTTATGGTCATGGTTGTGTATAAGAAAAATACCTGCAACTGTGTCTGCTACACTCCCGTTAAGCCTGTGTCTGACCAGGGTTAAAATACCAGAAAAAGCAGTAATGTCCTTTCTAAAAAGGCCCTAGTTTGAGAGAGAAGCGAATGTTCTTGTTCAAGCTACCCTGAAATCTGATTATCCAGCAGTTCGCCTACTTGCATTTAGTAATATCCTGCATTTTGTTCAGAAGTCGCAGAGAAAAATCTCTTTCTTGGAGGTTTCATGAATGTTATGACATTGATGTTTAAGCATACTTTTTCAACATTCCAAAAAACTGATATCCATAATTATGCTGAATATTGTAATTGCTACTTTTAAAAATCTGCTGCACCTTATCTAGTCTTGCACAAGTTGATCGGTGAGTCTCAAAACAATACAAATTTATTGATACAACAAATATTAACTGAAAGTTTAACAATGTGGATGATACAATAAAGTATATTAGTATTGCATGTTTTACAATAAATGTCCCATGAAATGCCACATCTTCTTGGGTCACAGACCCCATGTCAAAGATGGGACAGAACATATGAAAACCGCAGTTAACCCATCGTTAGAATGAAGTCACACTCCTTTCTTTGGTGTCGACTGTCACATATTCACCAACTCATTAAGTCCTTGAGATGTATGCTAACTATCCATCCAAACATAAAATGTGATCATTAAGTGACAGAACACACAATGCCGGCAGTTAGTATCTCTGCTAGCTGTAATGTTACCACACTATGACAACCAATGACCAAATTGGGTGCCAGCTGCTGTACCGACGGTGTGTATTCTGCTGATTGTACCGTTACCTACCATCAAACCAAGATGCTCCTACAGTTAAGTCACATGTATTGTACAGCACATCAAAACCTAGCAAACATTTGACATCTCAGAAATCATGTCATGGGACCCTTAACCAAAGGTGTGTCTAGTGGTCTAAACAAAGCAACTCAGCTGAGTAGTGCAATGTCCAATTTAAGCTAGGATAAAATCTCCAGTATGTTTGAAAGACAGCTGGGGGTTTGATATTTTCTGATATTTTTACTGGATTACAGTAAGCAGGGATGTGAGATTGTGCCGCTGTGACATGCTCTACAGGGGATGTGAACCTAAGTGAAGAATGATGCACCTGCCTATGCTACTGTGATGGGTGCACTGGGCTTTTCACATGCATGAGCCTGTAATTGAGGTTGGCTGCCCTCGAGGTTGCTCCTCGTGCCCTTACTTTGCGCCTGCTGTGTTGCGAGAAAATGCAGAAAGACTGTGAGGGCATCACAGGAATACTGCCTCTGGACACTGAGTTCAGCTACACGGTAAACAAAAGCATTCATCTGTGATCAAAGGCAATACACCTGGAGGCAGAGAACCCTGGCCATCCCATACAGTGGCATGAGAGGAAAAGAGGAAGAAAAAGGGAGAAAGAAGGGTTGGGGACTGCATGTTACCTTGGCCACTCAGGTTAGGGTTTGTGTAGTCCCATGTGTCCTGGTCGTTCTTGAAGACATTAAGGCGCGCAGGCTGCGGAAAGGATTGCGTTACAATAATGAAAACTAATTTGCTAAAACTTACACATGACAATACTTTAGTCAAGTACAAACGTTGATCAGACACTTCCATACACTCACCTTGGCATATTCGATCTTTAGAGTGCAGCAGCCCGAATAGATGTCTGCTCCGTTCAGAGAAGCTTTTGCCCTCTGAGCACTTTGGACTGAATCAAACGTGGCAGCAATGAGTTAAGGTAAGTTCTGATTATCTGAAGATGTTTGAGTTCTCCAATATAATTAAACATCACCATGCTATACAGCCACCATTTATTCAAATGGAAAACAAAGCGACGAATAAAAAGGCAATTACTGAAAAGGATATTCGACCATGGCCTGGACACCGTTCTTTCTGAAGATTACAATCCTCTGCACAGGGCCACAGTTGTTACAAATTGTGTAGAGCACATCCTGTAGAAGTAGAAAGGAAGATTTATATAGTACTGTAATAAATCCAGTATACTCCTTGATGGCTGTATTGGCAGTAGCACCTGTAATCAAACAGTAATCTTGTAGCACTCAGTGAACATTCAAATGATGTATTCCCATCACTATTCATGTTTAATAATTGCTTGTATCTAACAACGAAGCTCAAAACGTATTGTTCAGTCATCTAATTAATGATTCTCTCTGAATATGTAATCCAGTAATGCAACCAGTTCAAGACATCACTAAATAAAAACTATAATGAAATGTTGGCAGTGCATGCAAGTTACCGTGGTGATTGGATAGATGGGGTTTATGATTGTGAGCAGCAGCACATTGTTGACGCTCCGGGTGTCATCTGAGTCTCCTGGCCGGGAGATCTTTTGACTAGTGGAGTAATTGATGAAGGCAGGGTGGCCTGCAATGTAAACCTGATTCTCTGCTGCATATGTAACAGCATTACAGGAGCCATTCATGTCCTCGTACTCCACCAGTGCCTGGCGTTTCTTGGGCATCATAACCACATAACTGCAAATGAATCATTCAAGAAGTATATTATTACTAAACCGTATTTCATTAATAAAAACATGAGTCAAAAATGATTTTAAATCACTGATAACTTGGATGAACTCGCAACTTGAAAGTGTCATCAAGAATTCACATTAAAATCTGCAGTTCTACACAGTTTTTAGCCAACTGTGTAGTTTTTCGGGTTCATATATGGTTTAACTTCAGGACACTCATCAATAACCCCATAAAAAACAACATACAGCTGTTTCTAGCAGACAAGCACAGATGTGCCCAGTGTATAACACCACAGATACAAATTCGCCAGATAAATCATGCAAGTAACCCTAAGCAAACAAGCAAGTGAATACTTGACTAAAGCAGAGCTCCTTTTCTGCTAGCGGTGTTAAGATATGTTAACTGTACTAGTAGTCATGGCCATAACAGGCTGCTTAGACAAACTGTGTATGACTACATAGTATGAGTACCTTTGTTCAATATTATGAAAACCTGAAGCATGAAAATCACACAAATGACGAATATAATGAATGAAAACAGTGAACATGTTACAGATACGTGATCTTTGGTGCCTTGGTATTACCTGATCGCCCCAAACTCCTGCAGGGCCTCCACCAGGTCAGCCTCCATGATACCGTCCACCAAGCCCCTGATATGCACCACCGGGGAGGGCAGCGGTTTATGAGGATCATCGTAGCTCTCCTGAACAGGAAACACACAACATAATGCTTGCAGGTTCATAAAAACACCTCTAGTAAAAAGAATCAACACACCGTCAGAGATGAGTAGCTAAACAACAGGCCAAAGTCAACGAGTCTTCTAACAAACCAGTCACTACGTTGGAGATAATCGCTGCGTTTGCAACGAACGTTATTACAAACGTTAAACACCGACCGAAGACACAACGGTTTCTCTGTGCAATTTAGCATAATTTACAATTTGCTAAAATACGTACCTTATCCGTACTCAAAATGAAGTTATCTGCTATTAAATTACAAAACTCCATTCTCGTCGTGCAGGCTAACCTGAACAACCCAGTGGTTTGCTTCGGTTTGCTAGCGCTAGTTAGCTAGTTCATTTTGGCTAGCTGTAAGATAAGCACTGCTTTATTTCAAATTAAATTCCTACTTGCACAAGACAAACGTAGACCATTTTATTACAATAAAACGCCGTGTGCCAATGCAACAATAAAACACCTACCGTTGTCATTCCTCCGTCTTCAGTTTTCTGTCTTTTCGTTGCTCTGCCACCTTCTCCGTAGTATCGGCCCGCAGCAGCAGCCATGTTGTCCTGTCCCCTGTGTCGGCCTACTGCTGCATTCTAGTTCCGCGGGAAAAATGGGACGCTGATGGTGCTTTTACAGCTGGCAGCAACGACTGTGTTTTCCTTTATCCACAGTTACGCCTTTGAAGCTATACACGCAGAGGCACACGTTTCTGTTAAAATTAAATTACATTTTTAGGACAGGACGAAGATTCAAATAATCATACAGTTTTTGCACTTGAATGCATCTCTTTCAATGTTAAGCACACTTTGTAAGCACATAGTGACACTTTCAATGTAGATAAATTTATCTTGATTATAATCCTGATATCGAGACAAACAACCGCAAAGATTTATTTTGAGCAGGGACCTCAAAACGAGTTTTTCCCATAATGAATACTGAATGCAGCATCAGTGTCAAAACGCTGCATAGGCTCCTATTGGTGACTTTAACCTGTCCATCATGAATATCGCCCAGTCTTCCAGTAGAGGAGGCGGGATTCAACCGTGGGCAACAGCGTTTGAAACGGTTTGACCACAAAGTAGTGGGTTGATCAAGCAGAAACACGCTTAGCATGTGTAAACTTGTCATTTATATATTTTTAAAAACTATACAAGCACAAAGTAGACGTATAACTCTGTTAATGTAGCTGCCAAATAGGCCCTCTCTGAATTATGCCCAGGGAAAGCTACCTGTCATTTCTACAAATGACGCTATCCCAGTGGTATTTTGAACATAGATGTTAATTAGGTGATTGCACCTTGTATTAATCGTTTTACATATAAAAATGCACTAACGTTATGGCAAACTAGTTACAACAGACTGGGCGTCTTGTAGGTATGTAATCTCTGTAATGTAAATTTACCACTGGATATTTTTGCATTTGGGAGATTATTATCATCAGTTATTGTATCAGTACTGACCATAATCAACAGGTAGGTTTTGGTTATCTAATGTGAAACCCTGTAACCATGCGTCCCTATCCACCCATGTAACTGACAAGATAATCAGATAATCAGCATATGATCCTGCCTAAATGCTGTAAACATTGGTCTGGCAACTCATGCAGTGATTTTAGATGCTTTACCTGCATGACAGGTGTTGTTGCCTTACTGTGGTCACCTGCCACAAAATTGTGGGTTTCTTGTTTTTCACTCTTGCTTTTTCAACAATAACATACTTCTTCTGAAAGTACCAAATTGTGTTTTTACAGTCTTCAAGGCAATCTTCACAAACCTACAATATATCTTCTTTTTTTACACCTAATTGAGGAGCGCAACATGCACAAATAACATGTCTTATCCTGGCTGCACTGAGAGGAAGTGAATGTACTTAAACCAGTATGGGTGATGGATCCAGTGGAGACACATTCAGTTAAAATTTCAATGTAATTATAACAACTTACAATAAATTACAATATGCTTTTGTCCATATCAGCTCAAATACATTACATTAGAAAGATATCAAATTACACCATTGATAAATAAACAGATAAGACCTCAGGGGTGAATGAAACATCACTTTCAAACAGTCACACTAAATGGCAGACTCCAGGTGCTTATCAGAAATTCATTGTCTGTGTGATTCTGTCTATCTGAAATTTCAATATTGGGTCCATGTAGTGCATTTAAAATTATTATCATCAATACTTATAGCGTGATCAAATTCAATAGGTGCAGTGTAATACATTAAACAATGCCATGTGTCACATAACTCAACAGGGATACACAGTTTAGCAGGGAGAGATACAGCAGCTTATCTCTCAAACTGTAGACTGTAACCAAACTGTGCTCAACTGTTTTATACCATGGCCACAAAAAAACAAAACACTTGCTTCTGAATAGCTGGTAAGGTTCCATTCGAAGTGACTTTGGCTCATGATTACTGACAAAAAACATTCCAAAACAAATGGATGACAGTTTGAACTTAGACTCTGTTTTTGCCTGGGATAGGTGGCCATGGTATGAGTTTGAGGATAAACTCAGAGGTTTCCTGACAGACAGAAACAACAGACTGCTATAACACTGATTGTTATCTTCATACATCAGAGCAGCTAATTGTATATTATCACTTACATTGCTCACCTGTGTAAAATCAGCTCTCACAGATTTTCTTATTTAACCTCTAGGTTAAGCAGTTCAATGTGACCCAGTCTTTGTAAGTGTGAGGAAAAACAAGACCAAACTTGAAATCCAGGTTATGAGCCATCAGGTATCAAGCCAGTATCAAGCAAAATCCAGTGAGTTCACAGAGTATATGCTGAAAATTTGTTCTGCTTTATCAAAAACAGCTGCATTTCCTCTCATTTGCGTATGTGAAAATTGTCACAATTAATTCTACTATCTGGAATAGTCCTGCAGTGGATGTGACATACAGCTTTGCATGTGTGAGTCTGTAGAGTGTATCTTTATGAACAATGGCAGGAGTCATCAACTGATGACAATGATTCTCAGCGGTAGTTTTATTGTGACTGTACAGTCCAGGTGAATGTCCTGGTGACGTGTGTGTTTGTTAGTGTGCAGTCATGGCTCTTCCCAGCAGAGCTCTCTCAGAAGCCTTGTATATGGCAATAGGCCTCCAAGCTGGAGAAGAGGATGTAGAGAAACCACAGTCCAAAGAAAAGCAGTGCAGTGAGGATTTTGGGGATCCGTGGGCCTCCTAGTTCACCACCTATGGACGGCCTTCGGCGTAGCATCAACACTCCAAAACTGAAGAAGGCAAAAATGGTGAACAGTGTGACAGAGAAGGCCAGCGAGCCGGGTTCCACACGGAAGACCTTTCCTTTCACTTCCCAATATACAGCAGCCACAGACCAGGCTACCCCAATGCCCAAAAACACATTAACCGCGTTGCTTCCTGTGACATTTCCCACAGATGCATCCGCGTATTGATCCTGCGTGGCAGCCACTTTGCTGGCAAAGGTGTCTGGAAAAAGAGTACAGTGACGTTATTCAGTAGCTGAGCTTCCTCTGGTGTTTAGCTGCCTGGTTAACTGTTCTGTAATACAATAATTGATCAAGAACATCAAGTCTAGTGTGTTTGCCTCCTAGTTGGAGACACAACTGTTTCAGTTGTTTAAACCAAAAAATAAGTAAATAATAAATCACTAACCAGGAACTGAGGTCCCCAGTGCGACAAAGACAACTGCAGTGACACTGTCTCTCAGGCCTACAGTGCAGCCAAAATGGGAAGCAAGGTCTCCGATAACGGCTGTTAAAACACCAATGACACCGATTGATACTACGAAGCATGCCCAGCCATTCCAGTACTCAGTGGGCGGGATAAAGGCAAAAAGAATCTTCCAGAAAATGCACAATATGTGCAAGAAATAGTCGAAACAGTTAGGCATTCTCTGCTCCTGTCCCTCCTCCTCATCTCCATCACCTGTTGAAAGAAGACACAATAAAGATAAATAAAACAGAGCAACAATAGATATGCTATTATGCACAAATAATGCAATAACAAGCTGTGAACTGGTGCAGTCTCATGTTCATTTTTACAACAGTAAAAGTTTATACAGTTGTCATGAAACTTGTTAATCTGATATCTTAAATGAAGTAACTGCAAAACATAATCAACCTTATTAATAATAACAATAATAATAATAATAATAATTTAGTAAGCAAAAAACATCAATCTATAACTTTTCCAAATGCAGTAGTCAGTTACTTAGTTTTCATTAGTTCTAACTAAATCAACAATTATCCACAGACTAACTTCAGTTTCAGAAAATCTGATGTGAGGCTAATTGTACTTCTCTGGAACAACGACCTCTCCTCCGCTTTACCTCGACACAAAAGTAAAGACTACTTTTAAGAGAAAAGCTTTTGAAGTATTACACACAGAGAACAAACATATAATAGCCACTGACCTGCACTGACTGTGACTGCTTCAATGAACTGCTCTCTCCACGAGTGTGTGCCAACCACTACAGCCAGATTTGTGTCTTTGATGAGTTTGTCCACAGTGCTCTGTTAAAGCAAATGAAATAGGTCAGCAATGAGGCAGGAATAATTGCTTACATCAATGTGCACACAACAGATGGGTCACAGTTCACTCTTTCTCAGGACTTCATGTTTTCAAATTTGACTCATAGGACAGCTCTTACAGACTGGGCCAGTGCAGTAGAACAAATACAACTTATAGAGCAAATATTAACATCACAGATATTCGCTGTATACCTACAAACCCACAGACGTCTTTGCTGCACTGCAGAATTTGAATGAATTCATAATGAACTGACGGAAATACTGCTCACACAGTTCACACTGTTACATACATTGCCTAAGTGTATCTAAAATAAAGATGAATGTATTGGATGCAGAAAGTGGAAAATGGCTGGGTGCAAATATACAATATATTTGTTATCAGAAGACTGAGAGTTAAATGAGAGAGGTCTTATAATTTCCATCACACATGGCATGCTAGTAGAAACTGTACCTGGTCTAGCAATCCATTGGGAGTCTAATGTAAGAAAGGGCACAACGTGGTTAATGAACTAAAACACACTTTTCCACACTTAAAAAACACAAAATTATGTATGCTTCACTACAATGTGGTGCTTACATTTGTTCATTTTACGTAAGGTATTTTACCTCTTCCTCCAAATGAGGCTTTAAGTTGCATACATTCAGTGACGATACTGAAAAAGCTCTGGTTCATATTTGTTTGCTGAACATAGCCTAAAATATATGTGTGTGTCCCTTTCATTCAGGGATCTGTTTGTCAGAGCAGACTACCAGTTTACTGCTAATGCGGTGCTTTAGATCAGTCACTCACACACCTTAAACTCACAGGACTCCTCAACGATGACTTCAAGCCTGCTGTGCTCTCCTAGAATGGGTTTGCCCATCTCGGAGATCCTTCTGGCCTCTTCTTCCTCAGGGGTGGGGTTGCCTATTGAGAGCACAGACATTTAATCAGCATGTCTGTGATTTAACATGGCATTTATAAAACACACACAAACACACACACACCCTTAAACTCAGTCAAGGCTACAGGCCCAAGCCTAAAGCAGAAAAGTAAGAATTAAAACATTACACACTAGCACATATATTCAGAGTACAGCATGTTTTAAAGGTGCTGTTTGTAGCATTTAGAGAGAATCCTGCTTTCAATACTAAGTGTTGGAGTGGCAATGAGGACTTTTTTTTTGCAGTGTATTATCTTAGGCAGCTTTTTATCATCGAGTTAACTTTGATCTTGTTCATCCATAGCTCTAAGCATGCAGCTGGCAGAAATTTCTGAAGATGGTACACACTGTGGGAGAAAGCACTGCCTAAGGATTTCTGTTCAGGAAAAACTCCATAATTCCAACATGGGATAGGGGTGTGATCACTCAGCAGTGTAAAGCAGCTAGATGTCAGTCAAAGTAAGAAAGCTTTAGTTGACAGGAGAAGCAGAATCGTTAAAAGATATATGTTCACATTATTTGTTGCAATTCTTGAGGATGTTTCCTGCGAGACATTAAACTAAGTAAGTACATCCAAGCCATAGAGGACTGAACTACTCCAACCACCAGTGATCTCTTGAGTCCTGAGGTGCCAGGGCAGCAGCACCCATGCAGAGGCCTTGCTACCACATCACTGTTGACCCGATCTATGCATCATCCTCAGAGGTGCTACTGATCCACATGTACATCCCAACCGTAATGACAATTATCATTAAAAAAAATTATAAAAGTAAGAGTAAAAACTGATCTTGTTTACAGGTGAAGGTGCCTAGAAACAGCTTTATGAGTATCCCTTTTACAATAGCGGTCTATAGGGAAAATGTTTAATGCATCGCAAGAAATTTTCTCGAAGTACAATACCACATGCGACTACTAAAATAAACTAGCTGTTACACTGGGCGACAGCACCATATCCAATTTTCCTAATAGATCCATGTCCCAGCCTCAGTGGGCATAAAGTTCACACCCCAGTGCTGACTATTGGTCCTGCCCAGAGATGTAGTTACCCCTAGCCTTGTCCTCATGAAATTTTTCTTTAGGCACGATATTGGTCCATGTGACCTGTGCAAGCAGCTGGCTGGGTAACGGCAGGCCCCACCCTCAGCCAGCACAATTACGTAAAGCTTGTTTTAGACATGGGGTATGCAACACTGAAGCTTCATCAGTCTACTAAAATGACAACATTCTGTCATTCAGATATAGATCACTGCAGTTCAGACTTGTATTGTGCTGAAAGTCAAATGGAAATTTTACCTTCTTTTACATAAAAGTGAGCAAGGTGTTCATTTAGACATGAAGCTAACACAATCAAATGCAGTCACATTAATAGAATGGAGTACATGTCAGAAAGGGGCTTAAGTGCTAATATACTGATGTGTATTACAGTTCAAAACAAGAAAAGCACTGAGAGAGCACAGTACTCCACCGAGGCTGCTCAGTCATTGTATGATTTCCGACAGATGGAAATCTTTACCGCAGCGGTGGATTTGTAGTAGGATCGCAATCATGTGATCGTCAGCAGCCAGCTGACGTAGCGTTCATTTGTTGTCATAGTTACAGTGACGCCATGCCACTATCTCGCAATGATACAGAAATCCTTAACAAATCCATGGATCCAAAATATGAGCCATATCACTGCCAAATCTAATCACTTGGTCCTGTCATTTCTGACCTTCCCTGAAAATTTCATCAAAATCCATTAATCCGTAATGAGCAATGTTACTAACAGGCAGACAGACAAACAGACAAATCAATGCCGATCGTGACATAACTCTGCGTTCCTTGGAATAGTAAAAATCAAGGAATTGTTGGAGATTAAGCTGTTTGAGTTTCTGACAACGAAAAGTAGCAAAGTGATTAAAGACTGCAACCATGTTTATGCTTTTATGTAAAGCAAATACAGTACAAGCACAAAGCAACAGAGTCTCAAAAGAAAGGAGCAAGATCCTTTTTACAGCTAGAAGCAGTGGATGGAGATCCACTGAAATTAAGAAAGCAACTTTCTTTCTTTCTTTCTTTCAATTAAATTATCTGAAACTCACTAACTGTGTCACTGATGTACTATAAGATTAAGACTTCAAATTATCTAATTTATAGTCAAGGATCTCCAGTTTTAAAATAATATGCCAGGATTTTATAATGCTACACATCACACCTTTAAGACCCAAACCTACACCCAAACAATCTTACCCTGGTTTAGCAGCAGTGCTGTGAAGAAAGAAAGATCAGGATTCAGTACAACGTACCCACACTGTTTTAATGGGCTAACACATTAGGAACTCCATATGCATTGTTCAGCAGCACACTGTGTCCTCGCCATTAGTATTTGTTTCCACCCTGACCCACTGAAATAAATTACTGTACATTACAAAATGGTGTAACTGAGTCTTTCGACCTCCTACACTAACACGCACATATCCAATTCCCACACCATCCTTCTGACACATTGAGGTTACAGGAACAAGCTACTAAAGGATACTAAATTGATCATTGGCTGAGGCAACTGTGTTACAGTGAAACAGAGACAGCAGTGAGTGGCATTGTGTAATATTCAGTTACTGGCTGTGACGCATCTGCACAGCATTCACCTGCCTGTGCTGCTGTTGTTATTGTTTTAAATATATTTGGAATATAGTATTTTCTATAAATGAAAAGGAGAAAAAAGATACTTTTCTTTAACCACTGTCTCACACTACATTACTTTATTCTCGTAATTGTGAAAACACAAGTCACACACACATAATTCAGAAATTTAAAATGCTTACGCACTCACCAGAGATTCCTCGCTTCAGCCATTTGGGGTCCTCAAGCACAATGAAGAAGTTTTCCTGCTTCTCGTACTCCTCCACATTTATAATGCGCACTTGTAGTGTCTGACTAGAGATATGCAAGCAGGGATAGACACACACACACACACACACACACACACACACACACACACACACACACACACACACACACACACACACACACACACACACACACACACACACACACACAGACATGCAGGCTCACTTCTTAATACAAAGATTATGTACTTTTAAATACAGTGAACAATACATGTCAACAATATACAATACCACCACATAAACATTTGCTCTACCATAAATCACATCGCATATTTAAGTGACATAAATTATTAATTACAATGGACCTTTAAATAATTCAGGTCTAAACACAGTGCGCTTTTGCTCCTCAGAGGTGGTGTTAAACTAAATGATACAATGCCCGGCTTAATCAATGTCTGTACAGTTAATTTGTGGCATCCTTTGTTGACTGACTGACTGACACCTCAGAAGTACAGTATAAAGAAAGACGCTGCGTAATGGTTGCAACAGAAAAAACAGAACACGGAAATTAAAGAATAGGGTTAAACGACCCTAAACTTCTCAATTAGGCATGGTCTCCAAATTGCTCTGTCTTTACTGTAAAGCATGTATTGATGGGACATGTTACATAACAGAGTCTTTCACTAAGTGTACAATTAGTCCATGTGCAAACACAGTTTATACAACGTGAAAATTTAATGGGAAAAGGATCTGTCAGTTTACATGGGGTAACTGGAGGTTCCCACACCTGATCAGGGGCAGGATTATCTTTGGGTGTCAAGTCGTCAGGTAATTCTGTCTAGAAGGGACTCCTCTGCCTGGAGTGGGTAACCAATAACTCATAGTAATCTTTCAGGGTGATTCAGGTGCCGCTGTCCTAGATGCCCAAAGAGTAGCGTCATTATAAAACATGGAGGATGCTTTGGTTTAGGAAACAAACGAGCACTGATTATTGTCTTCTGTGTTCATGGTATTTGTGCAAGTTCAGAAATGATCATTCCATCAAATTTTTTAGATTAAATTATTATTTTTTTATTTGTACATTCTTTAGCTTTAAAGAGCTTGGCTGGATGAGAAAATGCAAAACGGTGCCTGTTCTAAAGAAACACCTGCAAACACTGCAATCATAGTTTAATTTAAAAAATCTTCTGCATTTGAAATCTTCTCTGTGTTACAGGAGAAGTCTGACAATATGCTATATTGTTCTTTTCTATCAACCACTAAGACTAATACCAACAACTAACTGTTTCATTGTTATAGCTGAATCAAAAACAATTGCTATGTTAGTCACAAACTACAAAAAACACACAAACACTTGACACTGGCTGTTCCTCCATTACCATGCATAACACCTTCAGTCGTCCTATATTTCCAGGTCAATCTCTCTGGGTCCTGACTGTGCCTCACCTGGTCTGTTCATTTGTGAATTCCACCTCCCCTCTGGTCTCCTCATAGTCCACTCCAGCCTTGGCACTGCCATCCTCCGTATGGTATGGTACAGCCACTGTGCCCCTGGAGCCTGAGTTTCTCACCACAGCCACTGTAAGTGTGCCTGTGCTCTCACTCACCCGCAGCACTTTCTGCCCAAAGGTGAAGATGCCAGCATGGTCATCGTCCAAGATAGTGATGGTGGCAACCAGAGGCTCCACTAGTCTACCCTTAGGTGGAGTTCCTGTCCCTTCATTTCCACCCTCCTCTAACCTCAGCTTCTGAAGACGCACAAAGAAATGCTCGTCCTCCTCAAAGATATCGTCATCCAAGATACCCACCTGGAAAGTGCAGAAAATTGTACAGTCACACTCCTCATGGTTGTATAATGCATGTGTAATGCCGGAAACAGACACTACAACACAGTTTTTATAATGACTGATTAGGGGGTCCCACTGATGCCAGACATCAAAATATTAGAAGACCACTAAGAGTTCATGTAAAATTCCAAGACAGCTTAATTTGACATTTTACAGTGACTAAAATAGAAAACACGGGGCCAACATTTAGACTAAAATTAACAAACAACTCCATGTTAACCAATGTATCTATTTTCCTCTCTCACCTTGATCTCTTTGCGGGTCTCCCCTGGCTTGAAAAATAGAGTTCCCTCAGTGAATTCATAGTCTTCTCCAGCATTGGCAGAACCATTTTCTGTACAGTAGTCCACATAAAACGTGTTCTGGCCTGTGCCACCATCAAGGATCACCCCCAAGGTTAGAGAGCCACAGTTCTCTGTGCACTGGTACTGAGCACTTTCAAAGCAAATGTGCGAGCATGTGGCTTTATCAGCATCCGGGCCTCCTGTACGCCGTGTGTGCTCAGCAGCATGTTTCCTTAATATGTTGCCAGCACCGATCATCATGCGTGTTGCCTGGACACGGTAGAAGGCGCGGCTCTTCCTTTGGTGAACCAGAGCAGAGTAGTTGGCCATCTCAATTAGCTGGTCCAGGTCTTTGTCTGGGTGTTTCTCCTTCAGGTCTTTCAAGATGCGGACCACCTATTAAAGAGAGAAAAGTGGTTGTAAAGTAGCACATTGTATGTATAGAGACAAATGTGTTGCCATGTGTTTTGTAAAAATGCTCTTTAGAACACAAGTAGTGCTTTTTACAATAAAATTAAGTATTTACAGTAGAATATTTCATTTGTGACGGTTTGCAGTGGGGTCCTGAGGAGGGTTAGGTGGGTACTCACAAGAGAACAAGAAAAAAAGTCTCAGTTCAAGATAACAAAACTTTATCATGAAAACTTTGTGAACCTCCTGCTGCTCAGCACCCTGCTGTTGAGACGCCTGCTGTCTGCACTTCTGCCATTCAGACTCAGAATTAATTTTACTAGCCTCAGGTAACCCTCCATTCTCCTTTAAATATCCAGTCAGTAGCTTGGAAGTTATGAAAACTACCAGTTAGATTGACAGGGTTGTAAGTTTCTTCCTTTCCTCTAAAGTTTTTCAAAATTACTAAAGTATTTTCTTTAAAATAAAACATAACTAAATGATTTAGATGAACTTTTTAAATTCAAGTAGCTCTAATTAGTTAACACAAATAAATACTAAACCTGATAATAAAGGGAAATTAGGCATGATTTCACAGCATCTTAAATCTTGCATTGTGTATCTACAGCATTTTCTCCCTGAGCCACATCTTACCTCATCTTTGTTCTGGTCTAGTTCATTGCCTGTCTGCACTGAGACCGTCACACTGGAGGAGTTTCCAGGGCACGAATTGCCGTCTGACAGCTTTCCATCCATGATCACATCAATGCCTTTGGAATCAACATCACCTTCCATTTCTACCACAATGCCATGTCTCTTGTCAGCACGATAACGCTTGTGCATGTATTTGTAGATAAGTAGGCGCCGATCAGCAATCCAAGCCAAGACCACACACACCGGAAAATAAAGCAGCGTCACTGCAGCCTCCCACACCTGGTTATACAGGCAACATGACCATAACATGATTTACACATTTGATTTAGAAATAAAATCAATCATAAAATTGTATGTAAAAGTCTCAGCACCCCGGGGCAAATGACATGTTTTGTAGATTTGTTTTAGCAAATCTACCACTGCAACAAACAGGTATTAAAAATTTAAAGTGTTACTTTAATTTCATGAATTAAAAAAATACAATAATTGCAGCATGTGCAAAAGTTCACTAAGTCAATACTTATTAATCACTTTTGGCTGCTTGCAAATTTTCTTAGAGTCTCTCTGTTCTCTCATATATCCGCAGCATGTATAAAATCTTGTGATATATTTTCAGCAATGTTTAGGCCAGAAGCCTGCGAAGGACACTCCAAAAGCTTCATATCATGTATTTTGAAGTAGCTCATGGTGGGTTTTGAGGTCTGGATTGGATTATTGTCCTCTTGTAGAAGTTGGACTCCTTTTCTCTTTCTTGACTGACTGCATGATCTGCATCCACAGCCGCTGATATTCAGTGGAATCTATCCATCCCTCTGTCCCTGCAGTGTTTTAATAATTCTACTTTCATGCATAACAGTTAGAGCAATCACCTTTGCACAGTTCAGAGGTTGGTTTTGGTGACGAGGCTGTAGGTAAGGTTTCCTTCTGGTGACTTCCATGTAGATTCTGTGCACAGTGGAGTGATGAACCACTCCCGAGTCATATTAGTTCAGTCATACTGGGGTTTTGCTTTGCCTTTCTGCCCAGTATATTGTACATGCAATTTTATTTGACAGTATATTTGCTTTTCCAGCTCTTGCCTTGACTTCCACAGTCCCTCTTAAGCACAATTTCTCGGACTATTTTTATAATGACTTTTCTTTATCTTTTAAGTTCATGAAATAAAAGTCAAAGTGCATTTACATTTGAAGAAAGGCTGTTTTTTATCAGTTTTTTTATCTGTAACTGTAGGAGTTGCATTTACTTATTTTGACTTTAAAAATCAACAAAATATGCAGTTTGCCCAGGGTTGCTCAAACCATTGTACTCAGCAGTATATAGTCATCAGAAACACACCTCTACAATCCCAGGTGAGATGACAGCCAGTATGAGGTAGAGCCAAATGTAGGCAAATATACTCCAGAAAGCTGTAATAAAAAACACTCGCAGGTGTTTGATCTTGCGGGTCTCTCCGTCAGGGATTACCCACACACACAGGCCAATTATCACAAACATATTGAAGGCCGCGCTCCCCACTATGGTGCCCGGGCCGAGCTCCCCTGCATCAAAGTTGTGCCCACACACCTGTCAAAGTAAAACAGATCAGAGACAATAAAGTCAAGCAGGGAACTAAATTTTAAAGCTGATCAGAGCTGAACTTAAAACCCATGTAATAACCTAAGTAACAAAAATCTAACAGAAAATGCTTACTCTGAGAGTTGATACTTTGATATTTAACACTCTGTAAGTAAAGTTAATATATCTTGAACTAGAAAAACAAAAAAATAATTATATGAGAGTCAGCGTACAGACTATCTATTTAGAAACAATCTTCATTCTTAAATTATGTGTATAAGAAATAAGTTTTGCTCAAATTGGTGGTTGTGATGTCTTACAATTAACATGAAGACGGCCAGAATTGCTCCAATTCTCAATTTCATGTATGGTAAAAAGCTAACTGATTAAATGAACATACACAACAGGTCACAGATTTTAGTGACAAGCATGTGCATATGCACAACAAAGTAAAACGTGTGCGAACGGCACATTTCCAGTAAAAGGCAACCATTTTTGCATCAACGTAGGCTATACAGTAAAAGCAAATGAAATGGCTCAAAAATACCTCAATAACAGAAAGTAGAATCTCGGGTGCGGACGAGCCCAGGGCCATGAGTGTGAGGTTGGACACTGTTTCGTTCCAGATACGTACAGTTGTCACCGTGGTTTCACCGTTGGGTTTCGTTATGGTCACTTCTTTCTCCTGCAGGGAAAGCAGTTTGTTTAAATGTAAAAGATGCTGCTTCCACAAAACTCACGAAGAGATGTTTCTAACATTCATCAATTACAATGTTACAAACACTGTTTAGAAGACTGGACAGAATTAGAATTATATATTTACAGTAGTAACTTGAGGACAATCTTTTGACGGTATTCAAAACAATATGTGACGTAGAAAATCTGTGAGTTGTCGGGTACATAGGATATTTCTGAAAAGACAATGAGTCTGATTGGTCAGTGTCTAATATTCTCATAGGCTTGAATACAGAGAACCAAATCGGAGACAGGACTCAAAGTCTTAGAATTTATAAACACAGTGGGCTGGAACCTGATACTGGGACTACATGGGCTATGGCATGAGCAAATGTGGTACAAGTGATGCACCAGCAATTATGTAGAATTATAACATTCTTGCAATGTTCTGATAAAGGCGTTACAGAGCCTCTTATACTTTTAGAAAGATCTTTTGAAACATATAGTCCTTCACAGAGCGCAATTTCATTTAACCTATCAAATGTATAGGTAAATTTACACTGCATTCCATTACCAGTACATATATAGTTGTCAGTTTACTTTGGTATTTGTTTAAAAATGTCAGTCTTAATTTTACAGTAAATTATATGATGTGTAAGTCCTTCTGGAATAATTGCATACTGAATTTCCAAAGGGTCATTTACAATAATAGTAGAACAACATCAAAACATTGGATAATATGGAGTAAGAACAACATATCCCATTGGCTGACTTTTTAAACTGATAAATATTAAAGTCAAATATACCTGAGAGGTAATGACCTCTATAGACGCCATGAAGCGGTCCGCGACGATGGACACGCCCAGGAACATGTATATGAGACACAGGAAATAGACAACAGCCCTCCCCGCCTGCTCTGCCACTGGAGGGTTGAGTGGTAGCCACACCGGCAGCAGGATGCCAGGTTTACACACCACAACACCTGAACACGTCCGCTTTCCAGACCCTGTCATGTTACCAGAGGTCTGAGGCTGCTCAGGCCCAGATGCTCTCTCCACGAACTCGGGCCCGAAGGAGGTGCAGTGGTGGCACAGGAGAAGGAGGGAGAGGAGGAGGAAGAGGAGTGAAGAAGTGTGACTGTGGAGGAGTCCCATGGTGTCCCTGAGCCAGGGCTTGGGGTTCACTGGAGAAGTCGCTGGGTCAAAAGACTCTCCTTGAGAAGTAGAGGAAGACAGAGTCTACTAAGCAAGTGATACAACAGAGTAAAGCAGATTTGTTTACCTTGTTTCTAAAGAGACTAAACACATTTTACAGTAGAAGTAGCTGACAAACGGAATTTTCTCAACAACTATTTGATGGACTGACATGAAATCTGGTTCAGACATTCCTATTCATCTGAGGATGGAGTGGGATCACTTCATTCTGACATTTCATCTGGTCAGGTCAAACGCTAAATGTGTGCAATATTTTGGTTTACAACAAAATACCTGCAAAATGAATGACATTCCCAGAAGCTTAGATATAGCTAGTATTTAGTGTAAGCAGTGGTAAGGGGTAATTGTTAGTAGGCTTCCATTCTAAACCAGTCATCAGCAGTTACTCTCAGGTGTGTTAATTTTATCACAGAAGTCCAACAATTTCAAGGTGCAGTGGAGATGCAGGCATTTCTTTTTTTTTTTTTTTTAACTTCATTCAGGATGAAGAATAAAGGAAATTCATAGTGGTTGCTCAGTGATTTTATTCGAGGGCAGGGGTCATTTATGGCGTTCATGATTAAGTGCTAAGTTATAGTTATTTGTCTTCCATTCCTTTAAACTTCAGCAATAAGGTTAAAACGTTAATCAACAAAGCATCTTTACATCAACATGTTAGTCATTTTCATGTTTTTGTGCTGATGATCAGTGCTGTGCCTAAGTATAGATCACAAAGCATGGCTTAGCCTTTCACTCTTGGTAAATCACACTTTGTCATTGAATATTAGAATGGTTTTACATGATCAAAAACACCCGTCTGATGTAAAATGTAAAAACAAAATTGACATGTAGTACATGCAAAACAACTGTACATTGCATCACGCATTTTATTTTTTGTACAAAAGCCATTGCAGAAGAGTCATATATCTACAAGATACATGTAGGTGTAGATTTTCCAAGAACAAATAAGAGCACTAGCATTACTCTGAAAGCAACCTCTTTGCAAATCTGAACCACCTCAGCTTTGTGTGTTAAAATACACTAAACATATGGCTGTAAAATAACTATGTAGCCTCTCTTTATACTACACAACTGAAACTAAATACATGGCTACATAGTATCACTCGTAATTCTGTCAGGTTTGGAGGTAATTTAGCATAAAATGTGCTTTGCAGTCATATGCCACAACTTTCTTTCTCTTCCTACATCGTAATCCTATGAAGTACCCAGCAGGTGATGAGAAGGAACACTGTTACACTGAAGAAAACACATGGCCATTCATATTGCATCAGGGATGTCTTGAAGCATACTTAGTCAGGATGCTTGCTGTTTCTAACCATGGCCATCAACAAAAAGGCTTTTAGGAGCTAAAAGTAAACTGACCCAAAGGAGTCAGCATATCAAAATGACCTCAGAGAAACTAAAGCTTTGTTGCTACACCATGCCAGCTCCTGTGGTCATCATTCTCTGGCACTAATCACTAAATCCTGCTGCTAAGAATGACGAAGCAGTAATTTTACAGCTTAGTTAGTTTTTCTGTTTGCAGTACAGTGTCAAAATTATTTTTTTGAGAATTACTTATTATTGGTCCAGACGGACATTTCCTGTCAGTGAACATTGGCTATAATTCATAACTGAAAATAAAAAGAGAGAAAAACATTAAACGAACATTCTGTTTCACCTAATATTAATTATCTACTTTATGGTCTAAATCAGTATGAGTTAGGCTAACTTTAATCTGTCACTGTCTTCTGTGACTCACATCGCAGATTGGCTGCATGAGTAATTCTTGTGTGTCCTACTACAATTTATTTAGTGGTCACTAAATGTTTTATGATTAATGCCTGAGTCATGATGTTGCTTTGCATTCTTTGGTTTACAAACATGTCTTGTTGACATAAGTCACTACAAAAAAAAAAAAAATCTCTTTTTGACCGTATTGATATCTAAACACAAGTGTGTTTTGGAATAAAGGAAAGTTTAATACTATCAAAGCACAGATATCAGAAAAGCAGACACATGATAATGTGTAACGGACAGATTCAGCGTAAGCTCATCTGAGGATGCAGGAGTGGTAGAAAGCTTTCAGTCTCTCAGAGCTCCTCGTGGGCCCACCACCTCTACTCCCCCTACACAGGTGACACTGCACTATTGTGCACTGTGAGTTGAAACAGATACCGGGGTGCTGCATCTTTGATGCAGCCGGACCTTTGCCAGCTCATTATGGAGTTGTGATTCAGAAACACAGCGCAAAGGGCCCGCCGCATCACATTTCACTTTCCAAGGCCTGCTATGGTTACCACGACCTCAGACAGAGGGCCACCTTACACCATTGGGTCCTGGGGGGGTGAGGGAGTGGACTCTCCAAAAATAACTTCCTCAACAATCATATTTGGATGACAATAGTGTATAGAACAAAGCACAAGACAGAGAGTAAGCATAATCATAGTAATAGATATTTTCCTGATGGCCCCATTAAAGATTCCTGGGCTATCAACCACCAGTCTGGTTTTTACAGCATCAGCGAACAATTTCACATAAAACCAGCAACATTACCTCATTACACACAGACGCCGATGCACATTTTATAACAACATAGGCTACAGGAATTTAAATTCCCTAATTGTTTGTAATATCTTAGAAGCAGTTTGATGGGACATGCTTGAAGCCTAAATGCAGATTGAAAGGAAAGAAGTGCATTTCCCTCACATATAATTGGTAGCGTGCAGCAGAGCCTTGGTAGGTAATGAGTGCTAGCTGATCAAGGAGCTGGTTCTGGAGAAGCTGGATGCATTATTGATTACACATTCACCTAAATATAGCAAGATATCGCTCCCTTTCATGACACCTACTAGCAACTCTGTAAACATCATTCAGATCAAGAGCCCACTGGATTTACCAGTCAGACACAAAGAGATTACGTCTTAGTCTTTTCACTTAAGAGGTTGCATAAATAGAGATGCCCCTTTCCCTCACCTGAACAGATCTAAGCTGTCCTTGTAGTGACACCAATTCAACTCAGCTCTTGTTCATTTTGCTGCATGGGGTTATGGTCATTGGGAATTTTATAGTCTAATTGTTAAAGCTTAAAAAACCTGATGATAGTGAACATAAAATATTAAAAAAAACTCACGATCTCTTCTTACAAGCCTTTCTCATGCCTGGGGGACAGTGGTCGCAGGGTGTTGAAATGTCTGTGGTCTACCTCCCCTCTTTAGGCACAGAAACAGTGAGCTAGGTGACAGCTCATCTCCCCTTACTGCCTCTGACATGACCACTATCTGTCAGCACCACCGATAAGTGATTGCCTGGGATTATCTTACACTGACAGGAGTGCCAGCAGAAAAGACAGTTAGCACCTTTAACAGTTTAATATTTCCTGCCTGTACTCTGGTGCTGGAGTACTGTCAGATGACAGATGCTCCTTCTGACATGCAAAACATTCAGGTGAGAGTGTGACGTACAGATGAATAATTCAGACATCAATATTCGGAAAAAACGCAGTGTGACTTACAATAACAGTTTCTGAGGTCTTCAATGTCTTCTTCACTACTGGTAAATCCACCTTAGCTCCAACAAACCATGATGTTATACAGCTTTGAGTGTAACTGTCAGAAGCAGTAGATGGCAGGCAGATAGACTTGCTGCCTCAAGCAGTTGTGTTACTTGTTCTCAAATGGATGATCCATTACTGTCAAGTAGCTAACATGCATCATGCCTTGAATATTCGCACAAAATGCAGCTATCACCTAGACTACTAGGGTGATTCGGAAATAATCCACTTGTGATTTAATGTACTTGGTTGAAGCTTTGGCTATACACTACCAGTCAAAAGTTGAACACACTTTCTCATTTCTCTGCTTTTTCTTTATTTGTATTGTTTTCTATATTGTAGATTAATACTGAAGATTAACACTTTTTTGTTTACGACATAATTCCATATGTATTCTTCTATAGTTTTGCTGTCTTCATTATTAATCTACAATGTATAAAATAATAAAACAAAAACCATTGAATGAGAACGTGTGTCCAAACTTGACTGATAGTGTATCTGTAAATTTAAAAAAAACAACCAAAATATGTCTAAACATTTTTATATAAAAAACAAACTAGAAAATAGCAAAAATCTAGTGACACTTGAAATGTGTGTGTAACACAAACACATTTTAATCCTCAATCTATCACCAACAGGAAGAAATTGCATTGCCCAAGCAGCTTGAACATTAACCTGTGTGTAGATTGACAAAGATCGCCTTTCCAGAATGCAAGCTCTATGCACAGGTAAACCAATAACATACCATGTATCAGTTTCACAGCCAGCTAATCAAAGCCTGTGTCTACACACAGAGCACAAGATTACACTCATTCATGTAGCATAACTGCAGCTTTCTGATATAAATAACCTGACTGACTCCACTGACATTAAAGAAAATGTCATCCAATATTCAATGTCTGATCACTGAAACATCAAAAGCCACTTTGTGGGGCGACCTGAAAGCTGAATGGTTAAATGACCTTAGCAGCAGGTATGACTTAGTATGGTCTCTGACCAGCCACACACTCACTGCGTGTCATTCCACAGCTCTCTTCCTACATGTCCTGTCCATCTCTACTGTCCCATACGAATAAAGATTAATATGCTTGTTACGGCCACCAGTATTGGTGTACCGTCTGGTTTCTGGGGTGATGTCCTGTTAGGCCTTTGTGTGGGAGGAGATTGCATGTGTGGGTTCAGCTGTGGCTGTTTCCAGAGTCTCTCCAGGAACCCCAGCTGCCGGCCATTCCAACTAACGACTCAGGAGTTGACGACCTGCACTGCAACCTTGTTCTCCCCACCTCCCGACCTTCCTGATTGGGCCACCCTCCAGCTCCCCTCCTCCTCTAACCAATCGGACCAGCCATCACCACACCTGCAGACTATATACCTGCAACCTGGGCAGCTGGTATCTGTGATCAGTCTGCTCTGGTGCCTCTCAGAATGTTATGTTGTTGGTATTTATGTGGTGTGTTTTGGTCTGTAGGTACTTGTGGTGGGTACCACAGACACTTCAGGCTTCTGTTGGTGGCTGCTACTTTGGTGTGTTAGCAGTCTGCCAACTTAGGGAGAAGCCATTTGGTATTTTGAGTATTTATGAACTGTGTGCTCAGTGAGTGTGAGGCACCAGTTTTGTTTAGTTTGTTTTTACACTTTTAAATTAGTTTTTGTTACTTGTGGTGGGTGTTGCTGATGTACTTATTTTTGGCTAGGGAGTTTAGTTACTTTGTTTGTGTTTAGATAGTTTCGAAACTCTGTTAGCTTTCATTTGGTTTTATTCTGTTCTTTGATTTAGCAACACTCACCAGTCTTGTGTTCTTTATTGTCACTTGTATGTTCCATTTGCTACTGAGCAATAAATTCATCTACCTTAACCAATAACATTCTGGTTATTTTGCTGCATCCAGCCAACCCCTATAGGTTGGATCGTAACAATGCTAATCAACTATGCTTTCCAAAAAGTGACTTTAATGGAATTCCTCAGGTCTTCTTAATAATGTTCATAAGCAGAGGGTCAATGTCATTTGTAGTGACAGTATATAAACAAGAAAAGCACTCAGAGAGCACAATACTCGGCCAAGGCTGCTCAGTCATAACATTTCCTACTGATGAAATCTTTAATAAAAAATGACCTTGCAGTGAGCACAGGTTATGTTATGCATGTGTACGTAATGTACGAATACCAAATCACATGACCTAAATATGTAGCAGGTGGCGGGAATTGATGGGACACGGAAACACCCCCACAATTTAATCAATTGCTCCTTGTATGATTTCCAACGAATAAGTCCCGATAAGTCTGCGGTGGTCGATTTGTAGTAGGATCTCAATCATGTGATCGCCAGCAGGCAGCTGATGTAGTGTTCACTTGTTGTCATAGTTACAGTGACACCGTGCCGCTATCTCGCAAGATACAGAAATCCATAACAAATCCATGGATCCAGACTATAAGCTGCATCACTGCCAAAATCTAATCAGGTGGTCCTTGTGTCATTTCTGACCTTCCCTGAAAATTTCATCCAAATGCATTATTCCGTTTTTGTGTAATGTTGCGCACAGACAGACAAATGTACACCGATCGTCACGCAACTCCACCGCATTCCTTGGCGGAGTAAAAATGCTTTCCCACAAACGCAAAATAATCAGTATGTTTGTGACTAAACATCTGATTACTGTACCCAAATAATGCTCACCAATGGAGTTATAATGCCATGATGTCACTTCTTTCATTAATATCTATAAAATTATACAAAATTAATATGAATGAACTAAAATTAAAATGATTTGAAAATTTCCCAACACAAACAAGAATCACCAAGTGTTTAGACCAAAATAACCCTGTGATGACAGGCGAGGTTTGATGCTTCAGCTTCCACTGAGATAATAAATATTATCCTTCTGCCGAAATTAAAGATCTGTGAAACTCATATAGCCTATCATACAGAAAAAAATACACATTTATAATACTATGAGACATGATTTAATAACACGGGAAAATAAAGGTAGCAGAATTTTATCTTGTGTTTGCTGATGACCGTGAGGTAAAAAGCGCACTGTTCAAAGTAACCCAAGGAATGTGTGCTTGCATATACTGACTGGCCACTGTAATGCCTTGATGAATGATGTCACACTGTGGTGCAGCAAACTTCTTTGTGGATGTCCTTCTGCTATTCAGCCAGAGTCCCTGTGTTGCTGCCAATGCTGCACTGCTGGGTTTGTTGTTTTGTTTGTTTTTTTTACACAGAGCTAAAGTCAGTCTGAACAGACCTCATATCCCCCTGAGATTTCTTCTATTTCAGAAGCATTTTTTTTCAGTGAAGATAACATTAAATGAATTTAAAATACAGTCTAGACATTGTTAATGTGGTAAATGACTGTTCTTGCTGGAAATGGCTGATTTTTAATGGAATATCTACATAGTGGTACAGAGGAACATTTCCAGCAACCATCTGTCATGTGCTCTAATGGTACATTGTGTTAGTTAATCATGTTGAAAGGCTAATTGATCATTAGAAAACCATTGTGGAATTATGTTAGCACATGAATAAAAGTGTGAGTTTTCGTGGAAAACATGAAATTGCCTAGGTGACCCAAAACTTTTCAATGGTAGTGTATATACATAGATGTGTGCCTCGCTAAAGTTATAACTTAGTTTGCCACAGGCTCACTCAAATCAGGTTCTAGACACATCTCCAGAATTGTTAAATCAACCAGTATGCACTTTACAATAATCTGGAATGCAACAGCAAAGGGACTGAATGCATTCATAAGTAAATAATTTCAGTTATTGACTTTTAATAAATTTGTAAAAATTAAAATCTAAAAACATGTTGGCACTAGTGCTGATTGATGGGGAAAAAAAGGTAATTTTATTAATTTCAAATCAATTTAAAAAGTGACATGACAAGTGGTCTCAGAACCATCTGAATCTACTACATGCATCTAAAGTTTTCACAGTTGGAGGGCTAATTTATTACTGTTACTATTTTGGAAGTATTTGGTTAGACTAAAGGCTAGCTCTTTACAGTATTTTAGGAAATGCAACTGAATTTATGAGGAGTTAAAGTAAAAAATTTGTGTTCCTTGATTTGATTTAATGGACTGCACCTCTTAGTCCTGGATTTGAGCATTAAAACTAAAACACATCCATTACAGCACAATAACATCCGTTCAAGTTACACACGAATCAAGGCAGTTAGACAGTCTTAGCGTTTGATCGTCTCTCTCTCGCAGTTGAAGTAAAGAAAGGAAAGGGATCCGTCCCTTTAATAAGTAACACGGAGCTTTGGCTTGCTGCTATGGGCCTGTCAATGAACCAGATGAATCAGAGTGTAAGATAATCTATCTGGCCACACAGACAGACAGACAGACAGATAAAGACTGAGCCAAACCACTAATGTGGCATTAAAAGTATCTTGTGGAGGTTTCAATGTAAACAAACACGGTTTTGTTTACATTCAGCATTTCTCACTTTTTTTTTTACCAGTTAACGGTGGACTAATATCACCCTGTGCATACATTGTAGCAGCTCAACTCAAAGCCAGATCTTGACTCAAGTATGTCACTATGAAAGAAATTTTCTATTAAATTAAGCACAGACACCTGGTTCTTTTTTAAGGATGTCACTGATTTTAAAACGCCTTTTAATTTTCAAAACGAAAAGCATTTCAATAAGGTTAAACCTGATGAAGATCTAGTAAGGGCTAATAAAAGTACCTCTGCAAGTTCTTTTGTCCTATATGTGCCTAAACTTGGGGCTTTAGCTTTTCAAATGTGGCAATACAACGTTCGTAAGAGTTTTGGATGTACGAGCTGTAAATCTTGGCTCTGAAGAGACAGCCTGTGCAAAGTAGAACAGGTTTGTTAAAGAGTTATCTAGTTAAGCTGTTTCCATTGCATGGTATTTTCCAGAGCAGCCTCTGCAAATGTTTAAACAAGTTTAAAACATGTCACACACTCACACAAGTTATGTTAGTCACTGGATACAGGACTGATGAAATAATGCACTTAAATTTTGACAGACTGAAGAAGCAAAGCCTGCCGGGTAGGTACGTGCATCAGAATATTAAAGAAATGGATCATCTGCCAAATTCTTATGTTATTAAAACGCCATATCACAAAAGGGGGTTAGAATGGGGTTAGGGTTGTCAGAAACAGTCTCCCATCACTGTGGCATCAGTTGTAGAGACCCTGTGTTTGGTGACCAGACAGGAGTCAGGTCATGTATCTACATCTCTGGAGTACTGCAATTTCCTGGGCAGCTGGTAAAATAGGGCTGTCATACTTTCAACATCCTGTCCCCTTCACACCTTTCTAACTGTGCCGCTTATAACTGCTTCCCTCCTCTATTGTAGCTGGTTGTGCAGCAAAAAACACAACTTTCTGGCTGTTAAAGGAGACACAAGGTTCAACAAGAGTATTGTAGACAAAGTTAAACATCTACATTAGCAGCTGTCTCTCCAGAGCGATTTACCGTGTCTTTGCAGTACTGCTGAGTGTATAAATTAACCACATCGGCTCAATCAGTACCTGACCGGAATTAATTGTTTTTTGAGAAGTCCATGTGTGCACAGCAGGGGAAAGATAACCCAAGTGGTGCACCGCCTCTGATCCCTCTGCGTCGTTCAGGTCAAAATTACCATCAATCTGGACAGCAGCAGTGCAAGCTCGGCTGAGCACCAGGCTTAGTTTACAGCACCATGGGCACACCGCCACGCTGTTCAGTTTCTCAAGTATGGTGATCTTCTTTCAGCCACCACAGTTCAGCTCCGTTTCTCTGACCTGTCTGTGTACACTCCTAAAGTGAATTTCTGATATTACCTACAATGATCTGAAAATAATTTGAAACATTAATAAAGTGAATACTGGAACAATACTCAACTATTATAATAATAATAGTGAAAATATTTCTTTCTCATTTATGCTGTCCTGTCATGTCAATCAGTGAAAGGACATTTCTTGCTTAAGATCCTGGATACCATAATACAAAGTTTGCGATGAACAAGAAAAGTACTGAAGTCCACTGAAATCCAAATGATTCCACTGTAACAATTTTGACATTATTTTACTGAACAAAGTACCTCTCCACTGTCTCTACTTTGCTCGTAGTTCTGCATCTTTGAAAAAAAAAAAGAAAAACATTATTTACAGTATCGTTGAAACATTTGGGGTCAATTAGAAATGTCCTTATGCTTAAGAAAAGCAGTTTTTTCATTGAAGATAACATTAAATTAATCAGAAATACAGTCTACACATTGCCAATATGGTAAATGACTATTCTAGCTGGAAACGGCTGATTTTTAATGGAATATCTACATAGGGGTGCAGAGGAACATTTCCAGCAACCATCAATCCTGTGTTCTAATGGTACATTGTGTTAATCGAGTTGAAAGGCTAATTGATGATTAGAAAACCCTTGTGCAGTTATGTTAGCACATGAATAAATGTGTGAGTTTTCATGGAAAACATGAAATTGCCTGGGTGACCCCAAACTTTTGAACGGCAGAGTATATATATATATATACTTATTTTAACACATAACTGGTCACTGCTTATTTTAAAATTGGGATAAATTTCTTCTTCTTTCGTGTTTTTGGGGCTCAGGGGGGTGCCTCATTAACCACCTGAGCAATCTGTGATTTTGCTATTGGACAATCGATTGGAATTAAAGCAGTTCCGCATTATGTTTCCATCATAATAATGGTCAAAAGATCTGCTGTAAACTGGCATGTGCTTGTGCTGTTTCTCTGTATTACCTCTACTGCGGCCTATTACTTCGATATTATGAGGTAATCCCACTTCTAATGTTAACGTTGCACAAGGTTTTTCTATTTTGAAAAGAACAATTCTTCAATAGATAAGTGTACACATTTATTAGCAAAATACATAACAATCCATTTTCTTCAATTTACTTGATAAAGTAATTGCAAGTTTGATTAATAAATTAACAATAACAACAATAGCAAATAAGAACACTATTTTTCCCATTAATTTGTAATGTAGAATGGTTTCACATGCGGCTGCACAGTGACTCAGTGGTTAGCACTGTCACCTCCAGCTAGAAGATCCCCGGTTTGTGCCCCAGCCTGGGCCTGGGATCTTTCCGCTTGGAGTTTCCATGTTCTCCCTGTGCATGCGTGAGTTTTTTCCAGGTTCTCTGGCTTCCTCCCACAATCTAAAAACATGCTGAGGTTAATTGGGGATTCTAAATTGTCCGTAAGTGTGAATGTGAGTGTGCTTGTTTGTCTGTAGCCCTGCAATAGACTGGTGATCTGTCTAGGGTGTCCCCTGCCTTCACCCTAAGTCAGCTGGGATAGAGTCCAGCCTCCCCGCAACCCTAGTGAGGATTAAGCGGTGTATAGATAATGGATGGATGGATGGGTAGATATTCTCTCACATAGTGCTATAAAACAGTTCTGCTCATTGGTTTGCATTACTGCCCTTTGAGAAAATGTGATCAAGTGACTTTTCTGTAAGGGTGATCACATGCACAGTATCTCAGGGATTGTGATCACAATGTAAACAATATGAGTACAATCATATCAAAACACTCCATATATCCAAGGGTCATTTCAGGTTCCTCGTACATTACACACTATAAGGTTGCAGCCGTTGCCCCTTAAAATCTCAGCAGTGGTTAGAGAGTTCAGTGTCTCTTTTTCTCTAATCAGTATGACTCAGAGGTAAACAATCCATTTGACATGTGGAAGCCACTCTCATCTCTCCCTCTCAAGTCATTCTGCCTCCGTTAAAAACCTTCCACACATCCGTTTCCTGAGACTTCTCCATCTGTACCTCACTGTAAAAGGAACAGGAGGGTGGACAGAGAGAGGCCGCATGGGGCCGGAGGTGAGGTGGACAGAAAGGGTCCGGTAGACAAGCGGCTGACAGCCAGCAGACAGCAGCTCCTGAGGTTTCCATTACCTGAGACACCCTGTCCAACCACTGGCGGCCCTGTCACCTTAGAAGGAACAGCATTCTCAACTTCAGTATGAACCCAGACAGAGACACCTGTTATGCAATATTTAAGATAGTGTCAGAAACATTAACAGCAGATACAATATACAAATACATATACTGACTCTGCAGAGCTAAATGACAACATCATATGTACAATAATTACTACTAATAATATGTTGACCCCTGGGAGTAATCTCTACTGTTTGAAATGGCATTTTTGCTCGGTGGAGAAAATCTCTACTTCTACTACTTAGTGCCCAGTCCAAGTCGTCAACATATTGCTTCTTATTTTTATTAACTGGTTGATATCAGTGGTGGAGCTACCAAGAGAAGGACACAAATGACAGGAATGGAAAGTCAATAAACCATGAATGTTTATGTATGAAACATGCCTTTTATCCTTCACTGTGGCCGCTTAAATTCAGGGCAACAATCTAGTTTAGACCTACAAAATGCTAACAAAACATGCAGAGGCTGCCAGCAGGCTAGAAGACACAATAGAGCAGGGAGACAGTAAAACAAAACAAACCCCCACAGGCGCTAACACTCTTCTCTCGATCGCTCACATGCACACACACATGCACTCCCACAAAGACTGGTAAATACTATACATTAAAGCACATACACTGCTTTAGCCTAAAGATTTAAAAGGATTATTAAACAGGACAAAACAACCAAAAATTATAAATCACTGTGAATGACAGCTGTCACACAAAACAAAATTGTTTCTCTGGCCCTAATGTATGTGACAGGGGGCATTTGACACTCATTATTATTGCAGCAATATGCATCAATAACTTAATGAGGAAAGGCAATCTAATTGACAAAGGGTAAATTATATCCATCCATAAGTGCCGACTTCCCAAAATCAAGGAGATGAAAACATTTCAGCAAGAGAGTCTGATCATCTATACGGTTAAACTGATTGATCGTAAGGGAAATGTGATAGAAACGTGCGGTGTAGTATGGCACTTTGTCTCGTGGCACTTACGAATGGCACACATGTCGGTGCCTGCATACAAAGCTGCAGCGCTGGTTAACCTGAGCTGCCACATACGTGTGGGGGGGTTGCATTTCAGGATAAGTGTCAGCAAGCTTTAGTGGTGGACTGCTTGGATTTAGCTCCTGAACCTCAGCGCATATTGTCTTCCTCGTGCTTAGATGTAAAAAACAAACAAACAACAAAAAACCAAGATGACACAATAACTGTCTTCTTTTAAAAAACGATGGATGGATGGATGGATGGATGGATGGATGGATGGATGGATGGATGGATGGATGGATGGATGGATGGATGGATGGATGGATAGATAGATAGATAGATAGATAGATAGATAGATAGATAGATAGATATTTCTTTTTATGATTTACAAGTTTAAGTAAAACAAAAAGTGCAAAATTCCTATCATTTATCATCACATACCAAATCCTCAAAGAAAGGTGTACCATTGTCAACAGTCCAAATTTCAAAGATATCATACCTACACTGACATACAGGATTGACGAAAAAACACTTATATTAAAAACACTAGCAGCAGGAATTAAAAAAAAATAAAATTATACATAGTAAATACTCATTAATTATAGTCTAATCACATAACCAGCTAGAAAGCTCCGTAGTATAATAATAACAAGTTGGAATATCAACAAATTATCATTTGTTGACACATATCAATATGTCTTTTGCTTTATTTTTGTGTTTATTGATCTGAAATTAGTCTAAAAGCACCTCACAAAATGAATCAATAATCAAATTTTTTGCTGCTTAATTGCAGTGTAATAAGCAATAAAATAAAGTTTAATTAGCATAACAAAGGCTCTTTTAATTTGCTGTAAAATTCAGTCTACTGTTTTGATGTTGGTGTTGTTTAAATTTGTAATTCTCTCAAACACAGTCTATGTATGTATAACATGTAACTATCCGGTTCCTAAAATGACCAAATGTTCATTGTAATCCATTACTCTTAAACAGTACAGATATTAAGTCAGTGTAAGTGATACACAGATGTGCACAAGTTTAAAAAAAAAAACAAAAAACAACTGACCAAAAAAAATGATCATATTGCTTTTTTGGATGCCTATCTGAAAAGTGATATAAGCGATATCATCTACGTAATCAAATATAATGGAGCAGCACTGGGGGTGTATCTGCAGTCAACGCCTCCTGTCTCACACATCAGCAACTCTTAACACTCCCGTGGGCAACCAGTAATGTCCCGGACACAAGAGATGGGCGAGTGGAGACACTGGATGTGGTGTTGCCAATCTGCTAAATGAATGATGTTTTTTCTGTCAGTTAAATGTCAGCTCTGAAGTTCAGGATTTATTTTTCAGGAAGAAAGCAGGGTGATCCTTTAGAATACAATTAATTGGACTTTGAAGGTGTCCAGTCGGAACACATGGACACATTCTACACCTTCAAGAGCTACACAATTTTGTTTGTTTTATGGCACTTATCCAGGTTGTTTTCTCCTGACTAGATCCCTGCTTGTGCTGTATCTACACTCAGATGTACATTGATTTGGATAAAAGTGTCTGCTAAATGAAATTGTAGAACTGTAGAATTGTACAACAACCAGGTAGAGCATTTTTAAGTGGGTCGAGGGAGTCTATGAAGTACATACACTACCAATCAAAAGATTGGGGTCACTTAGAAATGTCCTTATTTTTGAAAGAAAAGCCGTTTTTCAATGAAGATAACATTAAATCAATCAGAAATACAGTCTAGACATTGTTAATGTGGTAAATGACTATTCTAGCTGGAAATGACTGATTTTAATGGAATATCTATCTACATAGGAGTACAGAGGAACATTTCCAGCAACCATCAATCCTGTGTTCTAATGCTACATTGTGTTAGCTAATGGTGTTGAAAGGCTAATTGATGATTAGAAAACCCTTGTGCAATTATGTTAGCACATGAATAAAAGTATGAGTTTTCATGGAAAACCTGAAATTGTCTGGGTGGCCCCAAACTTTTGTACATAGTTGTGTTTTTTAAAGTGCCAACCAAATATGTGCCAGTGTTGTTGTTTTACCCCAAAAAAATATACTACCATGTCGTTAAAACATAATATATATTGGGCAAATCTGGAGCAGTTACTCAACACAGTAGAGGCATTTGCCAATATAACACACCTATTCAATTTTTTCCTTATTTTGACTAACCTGACACCTGTTAGGCTACTGTATGCGTTTCCTGGCAGAACCATAACTAACTATTCAGGTCCGCCAAGACGGGCTTCACAGAGATGACAGCTTTAAACTAGAAGGTCCGAGTCAAGTTCAACAATATTCCTTGACAGCACAGTTTTAAATAACCCTCTTGTGTGACTGACAGCCGATATGCTTAAACCACCATCACACCATCACCATTAGTCTCTTAACAGTATGGAGACAGAGTGGTGTTTGATGTTAGCATCAAAACTACCGGTGGGTCACGGTCATGGTTAGCCTTTAGCATTCCCACACCGGAGTTTGTCCGCCGCACCTGTCCCTCTGTCCCTCCCGTCCCTCCGGCTCTTACCTTCCGCTTTATGGCACGGCTCCACCACAGGCTGGCATTGCTTCTGGAAGTTCTGGAAACACACGCCCGGTAAAACTATCCCCGTTTCGACACTCGGCTGAACTCAGAGAGGCAACTTTTCCGTTAACTCACATTGTCGTCAACTAACGGTGGCGAGGATGCTGCGAGCTCACGCGGCGGCCGGAGTGCTGCCTTCAGGGTCCCCTCCAGAGCTCCTGTTCTGAACTCCGTGGAGTTAAAAAAGAGAAGCGAAAAGCGAAGTGTTTGTGGCTGGAGATAATGCCAGCGAACTAATGTGTGGTGGCCATTGATTACTGTTTTAAATATAATATTTAACAAGCTTGTTTTCGCTCCGGCAGCAAATGCAAATGTTATGTGCAGAAGTTGTTTTTGAGAGCACATGAAGGCAGCACAGGTGGGGAAGGGAAAGTGCGCAACTGCAAAGCAGACTTTTTTTCCCCCTTTTTTTTCTAATGAGCGGACTGCCTCATCTGGTCATTGCACTGGGTCTGTGGTCAGCTCAGTAGGTTCTCCCTGTGGAAGACTCTTTAAGTCAATATTAAATAATAATTTAAAAAAATACACACATAAACACATGCGTAAAAACATGTATTTATTGTGAATAAATATATGTTGTAGTGCAAGATAAAAGTCATCTGATTTTTTAATGTTGTCCTTTGAAAAAGTCCCTTTTATAGCTTTATTTATGTATTTAAAAATAAAAATATAAAACGGCATTCCATAACTCCCAATGGGTAAATCCGGTTTTGTGCCCCTCAAATTTGAAGTTGCAAGTCGTTATTACAGTAAAAGCTGTACAGATTTTTTTCTCTTAAGCTTTCCAGGAGAGAGGATCACCGTTCACAAAAAATATTAGCCTCACTAGATGCAACATATGGCGTGGCAACAAAATGACTAGGTTACATATCCTAACCCTAACCTCTAGACCTCTCAGGATTCTTACAGGGCCTCTTATTGATTAATATATAGTTAACATAATCCTCAAACTATTTTGGACAGTACACACTGAGTTCTTAGTGAAAATTAATATACATCTGTCATTATCAGTATCATAAATAGCTTATAAATTTTAACTATACTGGCTTAGTTAATGCCAAAGAAATTATTTATTTCTGTAGAGTATCTTCAGTTATAAATAAGAACATATTTTAGGTGGTCAGGTTGTGAAAAATCCCATTGGCTTGTGTTTATCCTTGTCATTCATGCATCTGGAATGTTGTTAATCTATTCATGAATGCTATACCTGTTATTTAGACATCACACCTGGAATTTATCTGTGCTAATTTACTATGTCACTTGTTGATGAATGTGATAATAATGAATAGACTTTTGTTCATATGCAGCCATTTTCCCCATATATAATAAACAAATGATCTAATGAACCAATGGAAGTTTTTGCCACCTGGAAACAATAAAATTATTCTTGCTTATCTGATATGATGAAATATGGGTGCACAGTTACTGTGTGTCTACTGCATGTCTGTTTCATCCAGATACTGTATGTTTCCATTATTTTTCAGACAGAGGTGAGACTGCTTGAAAGAAACAATCAACTCTCAATTATGTGAACTGTATTTTTTATTATTGCACCACACAGCAACCCTCAGAAGACAACGAAGTTTGACCTTATTTGAAAAATATCTCAAAAGCTATTGCAAAAATCAACTCCGACAAACAAATCAAAACTAGTCAATAAAAAGACTGTTACGTTCTTTTCAGTTGCCAGCCTAAAGACCAAACTGGCTGATAAAACTGGTTGGGTATATGAGCAGCTACACGTGCATGGCAGGATTTGTCCTATGGGCTGGTTTTGATTGGTTTCACAATCACTGAGCTGCCGGTGAACAGCGTGGGAAAGAACCCATTCAGGAAACTGTTCTTCAGTCGGTGAACGAAGTGGACATATCTGACCCCGGGTCCATAGCCGGAGAACACATGCGACACCTGCAGGCCAACACAGACACATACAGTGAAAAGCATGGATACGAGTGGGAGTGGATCACCTGTACCTGTCAGGGTGCTCAGTGACTCACCTCCTTCCAGTTGTGTGAGTAAACGCTGAGCTCCTCAGTGGGGCTGACAGAGTGCTCTGAGATCACCGTGCTTTTGTCCGCACCCAGTAACTTCACATGCAGCTGGTAGATGGATTTATGCAGCTGACTCTCCTCATACCTGACAAAAAAACACCAAATTTCTATTTTCTAATAACTTCTACGATGTTTCCTGTACAAAACATCAGGAAAATAGAACGATGTTCAGTTACTGTATTTCTAATTGATTCATTCCAGTACACTGTTAGCATACTCTGGAGGTTCCTTTATGTAGATCAACTGAACATGCAGCCCGGTGCACAGTTCAATCTAATATATATGAAGAAATACGTTTACAATAATAGATTATGACATGTAGATTTAAAAATAGCTAAAAGGAAATTTGTATTTTGCTTATGATCAATGCCAAATAACAAGGAGTTTTCTTGGATTTGTCTCCAGACATGGTAAGGTCAAGGAAAGGCCTTTATTATCCCAGGCTGTGTCACAAGTCCGTCTATACTGATCAGCCACAACATTAAAACCACTGACAGGTGAAGTGAAAAACATTGATCATGTTCTGTTCTGCTGGTTCATGACAATAATGTGAATACTTTGACAAGCAGCACCCGCCTAAACATTGTTGCAGACCAAGCACACCCTGCATGGCAAAGCACTCTGCAGTTGGTTCAGCCTCCTCAAGCACTCCTGTTCCTCAGCAATGGCTTGAGGAACAGGACTAAGAGCCCAAAGCATTGACCCTCCAAGCTCTCCAAACACTAATCTGATCAAGCATCCATGGAATGCAGTTGAATAAGCCTCATCCACAAAGGCCCCACCCCACAACCCACAAAGGACTGACCCTATGCCTGACGCCACAGAACACCCTCAGAGATCCATGTTCTGATGGGTCAGAGCTGGTTTGACAACACGAAGTGGACCTATACAGCAGTGGTTTTTAAAGTTGTGGCAGATCAGGATATTATGTCTCTGCCGTGTGACTCAGTACTACTGATATGTATTAAAATTGAAATCTATTTAATAATCCTAAGAGTAATGGCCAATAATAGCAAATTTATGTCTTTGTTGCAAATTAGTCACAGGTTTGCCACAAATCTGCTGCAAGCATTCTATTTTCTAAGGGAAATCAGAAAGCCAGCCAGTACAAACTTGTATGACACACAGCGGTTCAACATGTGCTGTACATTATGTCACCTACGTACGTAGCAACCAAGCCGATAAGGCCACAGTGATAAGAAATCACACATTGTCTGTTGTAGGGGTGGAAGGGCGGGAGTGTCCATAAACCCACCAGTCTTGGATGACTATTTCAGGCTGAAAAGCATCCAGCAGCTCGTCCCACAGTCCCTCTGCCCTCAGGTCCACAACCTGCTCCATAGTGAACCAGCTGAGGAGGAAAGAGGAGGCAAGAGTTAGATTAAGCTCACCCTTAACCTGACTCTGCTGCACAAACTAGTACAGCAAAGAGCCCAGGTGAGTTCAAATCATGCTGGTTTAAACAATTGTGCAGGCCATTATGTAAAAGTAATTTCAACATGTAAATTTGCTGCTAACCAATGGTATAACCTGCCGTGTGGTTAAAGTCTGATCCTCAGTAACACCTACCTATATGTAGGCAAAGCACAGACCACAGCACCTTCTGGGATGCCACTGTCATCATAGGGCAGGACTTCTATGCTCGTGGTCCAGCCGGTGAAGTCACCTAGGAATTAGGAGATTAGTTACACTACCTGTCAAAAGTTTGGACACACCTTCTCATTCAATGGTTTTTATTTCATTTTTTAATTCATTGTAGATTTTTTTTTCTTATTTATTCTTGCCCTGTTTTTATGCTTTCGTATTTTTGTACTTTATCTTTTGGAGCTGCTGTAACAGTGAACTTTCCCCACTGTGGGATTAATGAAGTTTATCTTTACCCTTATCCTTAATACTTAAGACATCAAAACTATAAAAGAATACATATGGAATTATGTTGTAAACAAAAAGGTGTTAATCTTCAGTATTAATCTACAATGTAGAAAATAATACAAACAAATAAAAAGCATTGAATGAGAAGGTGTGTCCAAACTTTTGACTGGTAGTGTCTGTTTCACAAAACTTCATTCATTTTCCTAGTTTTTATTGGCTGATCTCTCTTGTCTCTCACCATCAGGCTGAAAACGTGGAGGTCCACGTGTGAGCACTTGAGCCAGCTCGGGTTCAGGTGGAGGAACATCTTTACTCAACCCTATGAAAGGAAGAAGACAAATTACTGTTGTGAACCCTGTCATCCCAGTGTAAACATGAGGAAGCAAAGAATATATCTTCCTGACAAGAGTCACTGGGTGTGCCTCGTTTTTCGTAAAAACACAGTATTAGTCATTTCTGCACATTGAGACAGACCTAAGCCTCCAGGGAACTTGTCACTGGTGTTACAACAGCTTCTTCACTTGCCATACTTTGTTGCAAAAATGACATCTTACGTCATTGGTGACCACACCCAGCTGCTTTGTTTTAAAACCATTGCACTTTCAATGTAGGTGTTTAACCCTAAAATTCAGTTAAATAAATCCATGACTCATAATGAAATTTTAAAGTATTCTTTTAGTAATAGCTCTAATCAAATAAATGTCACCACATCTGGGGTCATTGTCTTTTTATTTCAGTCACCTATGCCAAGAGTTTGGTACCTTGTAACAACTTGCCACTGAGTGTTAAAAAAAAGAGAAACTAAGTGTGGATTGTACCAGGATCTGTTTTTCCTAGTGAGACATGCATGTGTTTTTCAAATGCAATTTTTTAGAAACCTGACACAACAAACAAAATTTCATTTGCTTCCAGATGATCATTTATGACCATGAATTTTGCCTGTGACAACATTTACCAACACCAGGGTGTTTTTTGGGGCTTGTTTTTTTGCCTCACATTTCTCCATTAGTTACATTGCGCAAAGGTTAGTGTTTTTGAGGAAGTGTGTGCCTTGTTGGTAGTTAATCAAAAGAAGTTCTGACCAAGAACAGATATCAGGATAACACATTGAAATTCTTGGTTCAAAACACCAAAGCTAATTAAAAGTTAGTTATGGACTGAAATAGCTTTTGATCATAGTGAATATACACTACCATTGAAAAGTTTGTGGTCATTCAGATAATTTTGTGTTTTCCATGAAAACTCACACTTTCATTCATGTACAAACATAATTACACAAGAGTTTTCTAATCATCAATTAACCTTTCAACATGATTAACTAACACAATGTAGCATTAGAACACAGGAGTGATGGTTGCTGGAAATGTTCCTCTGTACCCCTATGTAGATATTCCATGAAATATCTGTAGACTGTATTTATGATTAATTTAATGTTATCTTCATTGGGGGAAAAAAGCTTTTCTGTCATGATAAGGCCATTTCTAAGTGACCCTAAACTTTCGAACGGTAGTGTGAACACAACTGTGAAACTATGGAAACAATTAATACATTACTTTAAAGTCAACATCTGTATTAGCACTGAACTCAAAGCCAGCTGTGGATCAGTATCTCTGTACTCTGAACCTTCCTCTGGAGCAGTTCTGTGGATTCAAACTGTCCCTGGATCAGTAAACTGTCCCTGGATCATTAAACTGTCCCTGGATCAGTAAACTGTCCCTGGATCATTAAACTGTCCCTGGATCATTAAACTGTCCCTGGATCAGTAAAAGTGTCTCTGGCTCTTTAAACTGCCCCTGGATCAGTCTTGTGAGTTGTGTGTAACAGTGATGTGTTACCGTGAGGTGCGGGGTTCTTCAGTAAGTTTCTTCCCAGCGGCCTGGCTTCATACACGGCCTTCCAGTCCAGGCTGTCGGGCATCGGTGCGCCCTGCAGACTCCACTCAGCCTCACATCTCTGCTTCCACTCAGCGGCAGACATGGTGCTCAGAGATACTGTGTGAACTTCACACTGATTCAACCAGGAAGAGTTTACACATTTTTATTGCAGTGTCCAGTCTGCGCCACGCCTCGACGTTGCGATGTAAGCAAAGCAATGCTGCTCCCTCTTAAAGCCACAGTAGTTCAACAGTGTGTCCAATTCAAGCAATACTAAGAGTACTAATAATAACAATATTAACCCTTGGATGTGTAAGTGGATCAAAAATGACCCAGTGATGTCTTTTTCTTGCAATATCTTTGTAAAGAAAAGTTTTTTTTTATCACTTCATATTCCAGCTATTGCTCAAAAAACGTTTCTGAAATCATTCCATTAAAATTTTGAAGTTGCCTTTTATACTGTTAAAGAAATTGTAGTATTTGCGTTAGCTCTTTATCACTGATAACATCATACAAGAGGTGATGGAGGGACGGAGAGCAGCAACTGCTAGAGGAAAAGAGAATGGATGTTGACATTCTTCTATTACTGTTCTGTGTAATATTCTTCTTTTTCAGTTATCAGAATGTTCAAAATCTGTTATAAAGTGAAAAACAAACATATTTTCAACATGAAATCATTCTTGTGTGGACAAAAATATAATACAAACAATAATGCAAATGATTATTCTTAACCGAAATGACATAAAAACACATTGATTCTTGTATAGGTTTCCTGACCCACTTATGGAAGAGTGTAGCGTCCAATCACTGATGCATCTAAGGGTTAATAAAATATTACGACATAATACTTTATGTTTATTAGTAGTAATAGATGTTAAGTGGAAACAATAACATAACTGGATACATCAGTAAATGATAGTGTAGGTTAAATTATACGTTTGCGTGTGTGTATGTGTGTGTGTGTGTGTGTGTGTGTGTGTGTGTGTGTGTGTGTGTGTGTGTGTCTGTGTGTGTGTGCGTGTGTGTGTGTGTGTGTGTGCGTGTGCGTGTGCGTGTGCGTGTGCGTGTGCGTGTGCGTGTGTGTGTCAGACTGATAAATAAAATATCATGTTTTATAGCTTGGAATTCTATTTTTAGAGTCCATTAAAACACATTCTGTTGTTTTGTCTTTGTCATTTAACGCCAAACATTGAAACAAATGTGTCACCTGGTGCATTATTCTTTCTATTATTTATGTATCTGTGCATTATTCATTACTTTGTAAACTTGAATCACATTCGTTAGTTATAATTAATCAGTGAGAAAGTCTAGAATTATATCAGCTGCAGGCTCCAGACTTCTCAGATCACACATTTGTCCCATTATCCTCAGTTTTATCAGTGAGCAGTGGCAGTCTATATGCAGCACCTATTGTTTCTTACTTAAGGCCTTTGCCCCTATATGATCACCGTATGGTTACCTGCCTACTGTAGAGACTCTGACCTTTGCACTGGACCAGTACATTGACAATCCTGTATTTCAGCATATGGTGCACAGACATGGATGAAAGCTTTATGTCTTTAATGTAAAATGTGGATGATTCTAAATGAAACATTCAGCATTTACATAGCCAGCCTGCTGTGCTGATATGTACATTTGCTTCTGTATAAGTGAGATGAATATAGCTCTTAGAGTTGCTGAGTGTTCAGTGTTTGGCTCATAAACAGGCTTAGATGGGGGCTATTCATAAGTGTAAGACATGTATGTGTGTAGTATGAAGTTTACTGTGGACTGCACAGTTAAGGTCAAGGTCAAAGTTGGCTTTCTTGCCCTCCGTGTGAGAAATTTATCTTAGAATAAGGCAAAAGCAAGCTGCACAGCAACACATAAAACAGAACACATGCTACTAAAACACATATAATGCATGACACATAATAAATGAGTTAAAACAAGAAAAGCACTCAGAGTGCAGTACTCCGCCAAGGCTGTTCATTTCCCCATATGGCATTGTCAGAAATGCAGCATTTTAAAAAAAATCATAAATGCAGCATTTTCTTTAGTTTTTGATGATCAGAAATCACGGGAACATAAAGTGTGGCCATTTAATATAGATGTACCCACAAACGAAATGACCTTGTGCTGACATAGTGTTCACTTGTTGTCATAGTTACAGTGATGCCATGCTGCTATCTCTCAGTGATACAGAAATCTTTAACAAATCTGTGGATCCAGACTATAAGCTGCATCACTGCCAAAATCTAATCATTTGGTCCTTGTGTCATTTCTGACCTTCCCTGAAAATTTCATCCAAATCCGTTATTCTCTTTTTGCGTAATGTTGTGCACGGACAGACAGACAAACGTACGCCAATCGTCACATAACTCTGCCGCATTCCTTGGCGGAGAAATAATATGAAGAGAAAACCTAAAGTACACACATATCTCCATACATACATACATACATACATACATACATACGTACATACATCCCTATGTGCACAACATTTGGCTACCTCCTTCTGGTAGCTGCACCTAACTGCTCATTAATGAGCTTGATTGAGAGAGGGATAGAAGGATGTTTAAAACTGCAGAGCCTTCTGCCTGATTTCAACAGAACATACTCTGTGAACAGGGCATGTGATGAGTCCAAAAGAATACTGTTTTCCTGCCTGATGGTGGCCTGTATTAAGTCTTGCGGCATGAGTGGAGCAGTGCACCCATTATCTTTCTCGCCATCTTCACCAGATAATGAATCTGAGTTTTTGATTTGACTGTCAGAGCCCCAAACCAGCAGGTGATCCTGTACCTAAATATGGACTCAGTGGTTGTACAGAAAACAAATCAACATAATTTCTCTTCAGACACCAAACGTGCTGTTAGAATCCACAAGGTGGAGACATTTGTAAAGTATTTGGTGTGGTGACACTGCATTTCACTGCCATGTGCTGTGCTAGAAGTTTCCCAAGAATGTACAACTGAGTCACAAGATACCTATAGTGGAAAGCTACTCAAAGAAAGGCAGTTCACGACAGCTAACACAAGACTGTTGGAAAATATTACTCTTTGAATAGTCTTTAGGGTGGCGTTTTCAAAAGTATGTGCATCAGACGAATGGAATAGTGTGATATATCAAATGGAAGGTGAGAAATAATGAAACCTAAAAAGAAACAACAGCATCTGACATGAATCTATCCTTTGTTAAAATATACCTAGATCAGTCCTCAAATGTTTTATTTTGCTTACAACCGCATGAGCTTTATTGTTACATTCTTACTACAATATAGTGTCATTTTAAACATGTTATACTATCCTGTACAGTCATATTGTCTATTAAAAATAGTTAAATGACCTTATTTCTTTTTTTTTTTCTGAACATTTTGTGAATTAAAAAAAAAAAAAAAAAAAACTGTCTTGGAAATCTCATATTGCTTAGGTGCAAACAATGGTGGCCAAGTATGTTCCTTTTTTGACCAAAGCAAAGTGTCTGTGGCATTATAAGAGTATTCACAGTGCAAAATGCAGAAGTATAAATTTTGCACGAGGCTGTCAGATCATCACCAATGAAACTAAAGGATCTGGTTGAGGTACAGACGTAATCAGTTATGTAAGTAAGTGGAACTGGCAGACCAGCTTTCCCTTTCTAGTTGATGTTTTTGAGTAAGCAGCTGGAAATGTAAGGGGTTTTTTTGCATTCATGGAATTAGCATGGGGAATTGGAATTGTATTTTATGTGTGAATTAGGCTTGGAACTGTGTGCATTGACAAGAGGGAGACAAAGAAATGAAATTAAAGATTCCAATGCTCGAGCAAGACTGAAAAGTGTCACTGATGAAAATGATGCTTCTGTCTATTTTGTATCCATCCATCCATCCATCCATCCATCCATCCATCCATCCATCCATCCATTTTCTATTCATTAGGGTCGTGGGGAGGCTGGAGTCTATCCCAGTTGACTTCGGGTGAAGGGAGGGGACACCCAGGACAGATCACCAGTCTATTACAGGGCTACATATAGAGACAAACAATCACACTTTAGAGTTACCAATTAACCTCAGCGTGTTTTTGGACTGTGGGAGGAAGCCGGAGAAACCCACGGATGCACAGGGAGAACATGCAAACTCCATGCAGAACCAGGGATCTTCTGGCTACAAGGCGAAAGTGCTAACCACCAAGCCATTGTGCAGCCCTATATAATATCTGGCAAAATAAATGTATTGATATTGCTAACAGAGTATGTTTGTATAATGAACATACTGTAAGCTTGGAAATTACCAGAAAATATAAGGATTGAGAAACATTAAAAAAAGCTTTAACATGTAACGCAAAGAAAACATATTTCAGATTCTGTGCACATTGTATATACTGGAGTTTAAGCATGCTCAGAATATGATAAAACATTTTTATGATGCACATTTGAGTGCTTGTGTAAAGACTATCCTCGCTAGGATGCTGTTTTAGCTGTAAATACCAAAAAGCCAGAAGGATGTTGGACATCAGTGGAATGCAGCATACTTTAGCTTCTACTTATGTTGTCTTCTGTCATGGAGGTTAATTTATAGTTCAGCTGCTGATGACATAAGAAGGACCCAGAGCCAGCAAGGTTTATAGCTGGCAGGGAGCCAGGAAAGCTAGGTCAGCAGAGTGAGCTGCCGCAGGGCAACACACTGTGCCGTAATATGGCTCCAAAACGGATATTTACTCTTACAGTACAAAGCATCGGGGATGTAACATATTTGAATGAAAGGCCAAAGCTTTGTAATAAAAATGCAGTTCGTGCACTGAGGCCACAGACTCTTTCAAGAGTAACACATAGAAGATTATGTAACATGCAGGGAGTGGTGTGATCACAGCTGCCAACTGACACATGTTACTGTATGGACAGGTGTGTAGGAGGTCATTTTCAACTGTCTACAGAAAGAACATTTCTCCAAGTTAACAAATATGCACAGAGAAAAATCTGAATTTGTATTTAGAAAAAAAACATAGTGAACAGTTGGACACATGCAGACTGTGACACTTTTCACACCTGGTCATGTCCATATGCAGCCCACACATGTCATCTGCCCTTGTGCCCAAGTGCAGTGTGGGTATTCTGATCACTGTGTGTGTTAGAGGTGAACTCTGGCTGCCTGATAATTCATGAGTTTATCCACTGATGCGGTGAAGTAGTTAAACAGACAGTTTTGCCTTTGCAAGAAGGATGATGCAAACATTCGCTCTGCTCCTGGTGGGTAAAGAAGAATCCCTTCTGATAATATTACCTTTATCCCTGGTTAAAGGTTCACACCACTGAATTTACACATAAATGTCACTGTACTCATAATCAGCTTGTGAAAACAGCTTCATCCTCTGTGACTCTGAAGGAATTTTGTGAAGTGTGGTGGGAGCATAACTCCAATGGTGGATTTCTCAGCCTGAGGGGTTTACCATGAAGTGAAATGAATGGGTTAGCGAAGTATGTTGAGATTAACAGATTTCTACCAGCATCCCTCTGTTGCATCATCACTTGCAGTATATATATATATATATATATATATATATATATATATATATATATATATGATATAAGAGAATATATCTATATATATATCTATATATCTATATATCTATATATCTATCTATCTATCTATCTATATATATATATATATATATATATATATATATATATATATATATATATATATATATATATATATATATATATATATATATATATATATACACACACACACCAAGGACATGACACTGAGCCAGGTGTAGATGTATGTTACATTGTACAGTACAGCGTGATATTTGAGGTCATATCCCATGTGCAATGATCCATAGTCACATACTGTCCTCCTGAAGCCTCAGGAATGCCAGCGCTTTTAATCATTCAGATCCGTTGATACATACTTGCTATGCTTAAATAAACATTGCCCTTTCGAGAGTATAGTGTTCACGTGTTTCAGTCTATTTAACCCAGCAGAGACAGTCACACCTATTTGCTTAGCAACAGCACCTGCATGAAGAATCAGGTGGAAGACAAAGCTTAAAAATGTATATTCGAAACGCACATCATAATAGTTGATGAGAATTAATTTTAGTTGAGCACTAAATAGTGATCTAAAAGTTAAAGTTCCCTTGTAACACAAAACCACATACATTATACAAGTTCTACTACATGCAGTGCACTCTTGTGAAGTGTTTAGCCAAAGCTAGGAGACTTCTGGTCCAGACTGAGGCGATAGAGAACTGACTCAGTGAAATTAAATCAGGGTCCTGGGTTAGCGGGGGTTGCTCTTTGACAGGGTGGAGATGGACCCAGCAAGCCTGGTATAATTATAGCCTCCCCCTGACCACGCTCTGTACACGTGACCCTGGTGACTTGAGTTTTAATGGAGCAGGACCAACCACTAACACACCAACAAGCAGTGCAACAAGCACACCAATGCAGACCTGCAAAAGAAAAATCAGCTTGCATCGAATCCAATTTATCGGGTTTTTCATCTATTTAATCATCAGTCAAAATGCTTAGAAAATAGTGCAGTGTCGGTTCTCTTTTGAGCAGTCAGGTTTTAAACCAGTCTAAAGATCAAACATTATTTTATTACCTGCATAAACATACAGCTATCTCGAAAACCAACCTTTAACAGCGAATTAGTTTAATTAACTGTTATGCTGTGAGCTTGAGCTGCAACTCACTGCTAGTTTTCTACGGACAGGTGCTGATTTTAATGTGAGAGCTTTAAATATAGACTGCCATAAAGGGGATATTTATAGAGGCTTGCTACATCATTGTGTGTGGTTGCCAAGCACATAGTGTTACTCTTCCAATCATGAAATGGTTTCATCGTGAAGGGAGCTTTAAAGTATCACTACGGTTGAAAGAGGTGTTAAAAAGATACATTTCCCTCGTTCCTGACCAATGTGACATAATTTACACTCACCTGATGCTGGGACTGTAGCACTGTCACAGCTGCAGCTTGACACCGTGCTATTCTGACGCAGGTCAGTGCAGTTGGCAGGGATTCCTTTCAAAGGGTCACGCTATATAAGTTTCAAGAAAGTGTCGTGTGAAGCTACGAACTAATGCTCACTTCCTCGAACACATTCAGAGAGATAATAACACAGAACGCTACAATTCCAAAAAAATTCCTGTCACTGTGCATGCTGAAGCCAAATCATTGTACTATCTACAAAATACTTTCACTCAAAACTATCTTAAAACTCCCACACCTGCCATAATACCCTCACAATGCAGTGTACCCACCCTCAGATAGCATGTATCCAAGCTGACTATTTCTGTGGCCTGTTGAGGGTTTCAACATCTTGTGAAGTTGAAGGAACTCTGTGGCCGCCATCAGCAGAAGGCACATGCATCATATCACCAGCCTGTTGCATAACTGTTCTCAACTGCTGTTCTTCAGTTGTTGCGGGTAAAATGACAGCAAGTAGTCACTCTATCTGATGTCTGGTTTGCAGGTGTTACTACTTCCTCCCAGGAATTAAAGCTTCATACCTACTGCAAGTCTCACCCACATATATGCTGTGCTGAAAAATGTAAATGTAAAGTTAAAAATGTTTGCTGTATAAGGTGAAAGGGCAAGTTGGAGCATGAAGTGATAGTAGAAACCTGCACTAATTTGGTAACCTTTGACTTGAGGACAGGCAGCAGACAGCTGGGTAACATGAGAGGTGGTTTCAGTTCAGGGCAGAGGCACCAGCAAACACTCCTTTCTCCTTCATCTCAGTCTAGCAGGAACCAAAGCAGAAGTAAACGGGCAGATGTAGAGAACATGTTAGAAGGCAGAAGTGAAGGGCAGGCCTGAAGCATTTGGTTGGGTTGAACCAGACAGTTTGGAGGGGGAGGAGTGTGCTACTTGCTTGGTGTACAGACAGGGGTGGTAAGATGGGGGACAGAAAGAGCAGGTTTGAGCTAGTCAGCTGCCCGTCAGAGATGGCTGGGGTATCCCACAGGCAGAGCTGCATGCTGGGATGGCCCCCTCTTGGAACAGAGCCTCTGTTAATGATCCCCAGTGGAATTGTTGATGCACATTCAATATCTCATCTCCACACAGATTTCTGCATGTGCTGTGACAACACCAGTACATAATATTTAGATAGGAGACATTTAATTGCATTTGCCTTATATTTTTGGTGTTCTGTTTGCTGTCTGTTTTCTCTATTATTATTTTCTCTCTCTCCCTTTTGCCCTCAAATCAACTGGTTGAAGCAGATGGCCACCCTCCTGGTTCTGCTGGAGATCTCTTCCTGCATAAAGGAAGTTGTACCAATCAAACCAATTGGGAATATGCTGATTAAAGGAAATCTTTGGGTTGGTTGGGTTTTTCCCAACCAAACATCCATCCATCCATTATCTATACACCGCTTAATCCTCATTAGGGTCTATCCCAGCTGACTTTGGGTGAAGGTAGTGGACATCCTGGACAGGTCATCAGTCCATCACAGGGCTACATATTCAGACAAACAATGACACTCACATTCACACCTACAGACAATTTAGAATTGCCAATTAACCTCAGCATGTTTTCGGACCATAGGAGAAAGCCGGAGTACCTGGAGAAAACCCATGTATGCACAGGGAGAACATGGAAACTCCATGCAGAAAGATGCCAGGAAGGCAGGGACACAAATCAGGGATCTTCTAGCTTGAAGCTGAAAGTGCTAACCACCAAGCCACTGTGCAGCCCCTCAACTAATCAACAGGTCCTTCACTTTAGTTTTAAGCTAGTCAGATTAATTTTCATTTTTAACAATATTTTCTTATCCTTAATATTTAACTCAGTTAAAATACTATTGCATATCATTTGTTAGGGGTTTAACCATGATATTTAAATGACCCTATGCAAAATCACATCATAAGTAACACTGTAGGGTCTGTACCTCTATATTTACACTTGTTAGGTAAATTCGTAGCACTGTTCTGATTTTGGTTGTTTTAATCCTACAAATACAAGTTAAATTCAATCGGGAGGTTAGTCTATATAATAAAAAATAGCATTTGGGGAATGTATTATTAAAATTCAAAATGAAATGTTCAAATTAAAATTATTAGTGCAAGAAAAGAACATTCATAATTGAGATGGAGTCTGTGACTCGAGTGAAAAATTTAGTTATGACATGCCACATTTACTGTGCCATCACTCTCACTCCCACTGCCCCTAAGTGCTAGGTCCACTGCAGCTTTGAAATAATCCGGCTCAGCTGGACAGGTCATCAATCGAGACATAAACAAAAGCTCTGGCAGTACTTCAAGCTGCACAGAATAAAATTGTTCTTGTGTTCTGCAGCTGTGCAAGAAGCAGCTATGGAGTATAAGCATTAGTAAAATAGTGTGAGACATTTGAGAAAATATAATTTCAAAGAAGGAAGCTAATGAAGCCAATGTGTAAGATGGCATCATCTTTCATCATCAGCATTCCTTCTGACAGCCAGTATTCTCATCAAAGATTCACCATCTGATAACTAGCGTGTTAATTAGAGCCTGACCGAGTCATCGCTGGATTAAGGTAGATTCTGTTGCTCAGTGGGAGTCAACACTGATGAGTGAACACAGCAACATATATCTACACAATCTAATCCTATTTAGTGTTTGATGTTCAGTTTGTGTTGAGCTTATTGCAAAAGAGCGTGGATTCAACTGTGAAGTATCTTAACATCACAAAAACATTTAGAATATAGGACATTTGGGAAGGTATATGTTTGGAAATTGGAAAATTTCACTAGTTTACAATTTGAAGTACCAATGTTAGATTTCAATAGTCTTTGTTTGTTTTTTTTCTTTTTTTTAACCAAAATGTATTTATTTATATTTTGACAAGTCTGATGCCACTTTGGTTTCAGGAGAACGTACACAGATATGCTAGCAGCTCAGTGAAGCTGTTCTTCTTAAATGTTATTGTTACCATGCTAAGATGATCACAATGAAAATGTTAACAAAACTAAATGTAGAATGCTAGCATGTTAGTTTTTGTCTATAAACACTACTACACATTGTACAGTAGAGACTGATAGGACATTAGCTTTACAAGTTTTTATTCATGAACCAAAGTATATGACAAATTAACCAGATAAACTTTTGGCCTTCATGAAATTCTAGAGTCACAAAATAGATATAAATTTACCCTTAGAGGTGCATTCAAGTGCGCACCAAACCTGATGATAATCCATCTATTTTTGTTTTGACTTGTCAGTTTCATGAGATTGCCAAAGTTATCACTGACTTCATTCTCTGTTGAACTTCAATGTTTGTATAAAAAAAAAATCATTAAAATTCATGTAGATATTAGAATATTTTGGTCTGGACCAAAGTGCTGTACTGACCAACAGGCCTATCAGCAGACAGACCAACTCTTTCTAACTTTCATTCCTGACACAAGGACCTCTGATCTCTACGTCATGCTTGGCAAAAGTGAAGCTCAGCTTTTTTCAGTTGCTTTGCCTCCCACCATCCCTCCCACCCCCAACACCAAACCACCACACTTGTGACCCCCTTGTCTCCTCCCAGATACTCCCACCATGCAACTGGAGCTATGTATGGGTGACGGCTGCTGAGGGGGGGGGGGCGAGGGTACAGCTGCAGTACCCGTCTTGGATGACTGGGATGTAAATGCATTCCTTTCATAAACTGTTCAGAGTATCCGTGCAGAGGCTCTAGCCAATAAGGGTGCAGCAGGCACTAAAATGGCCAAGCCAATGACTGAGGGTCTGCCTGGTATATAAGCAGGGAGCAGACACCTCCAGAGTTGGGTGACCCCTATTTTGGCTGTGGTGAACAGGATCTGATCCCAAGGACTGTTACCTCTGTTCTTGTCTGGTGTGCAGGTAAAGAAATATCACAGTGATGATTAGTTTTGTGGCATTAAAGAAGGAGCAGTCATGGAGACATGGATGGATTTAAAGCACAATCCAGACCTTTAAAATGGCTCAAATAACTCTTCATGGCTGCTTTTTTTTCTTCCAAGGAAGTGTTTTGGACTTTAAATCTAAAATTAAAGGATAAATGCACAACAATTCTGGTATTTCTGCATCCACATGATGCATCCTTATAAAAAAGGTCCTACTTGGTAGCAGATGTCTCTGAACTTCCTCAGATTATTGTCAGTTAAGCAACAATGTGCATGATGATTATTTTCTGGCATGCAAGTATCTGTGCTGCAGTTGCAATGTTAATTTGTATCTCTGTTATTAATCTCTGCAAAGAGTTTTGTAATTTTTAAAGTGATTTATGTAAACAGGTGCTTCACAGTTTGATACATTTAAGTCAGATGACCTGAAGATCACAGAAGTCCTGTATTTGGCTTGAGCCATTTAAGAATCATATTTTTGGCATTTGGGGCTTTGTAGCAGTCGATCTAAGCAAATTGATTACTGCATCAAAAAGGTTAAAGGCTTCAGAAAACATGTACTGTTTATTACCAAAATGCTACCCTACAGTTACATGATGGATCATATTTCATGTGATCTAACATGAGAGTCATTGCATGCGTCATTGCTTTATTGTCCAAGTGATCAGCCTACCAGGGCAAAAGGAAACTAATTACAATAGGGGAACATAAATATATCCATAGATAAATGTGAGCAAAGGGATCTTGTTGGAGCAAAGTGGATGGATCCAAAATGTTTGATTCTGAAGTGGCAGTGTGATACAAAGAAGGTGCAGAGTATTTTCAAAGTACACATGAGTGAACACAGAACATGACCAGCCAGAGCTTCATTTAAGTGTCAACATGTAATCTGGACAACTAGAATTGCATATCTACCAAACCATTTGTTGCTGCTTGTATATGCTGAGGACATAAAGGGTATACAGTCAGAAGTGTAGGTGCTAAAAATACTATGCCAACAGGTGCTCCTCCCTCTACTCTATTTCAACCAGATATCTGAGCCGTTGAAAATTGAGTGACACTTGTTACCAGAATTCCTCTACTACACTACTGCAGCTGTCTTGCAGAATATCCAGTGTCTCTCAATGCTGAAGAGTTTTGGCAACCATTCAGATCACCTTCACAGACAATGCCAGATTAGGATGAATTGATTTACTAGTCCTGTGTTTTCCTCTAATTGCAGTGTTAGAAAGCAATCATGCCTTTCGGAAACACCCACAACAACTTCAAGCTCAACTACAAAGTTGAGGAGGAGTTCCCCGACCTGTCTAAGCACAACAACCATATGGCCAAGGTCCTGACCAAGGAGATCTATGGCAAGTTGAGAGACAAGCAGACACCCAGTGGCTACACCCTGGATGATGTCATCCAGACTGGTGTCGACAACCCCGGTGAGAGCCAGAGAGACACTTCATTTTAGACAAAGAAACCTTTTTCAACATTAGCAGTACAAACACAAAACTCCCTTCATCTTCTGATTCTCTCTCACCTCTCCTGTTTGTTTTTCAGGTCACCCCTTCATCATGACTGTTGGCTGCGTCGCTGGTGATGAGGAGTCCTATGAGGTCTTCAAGGATCTGCTGGACCCCGTCATCTCCGACCGTCATGGTGGATACAAGGCCACTGACAAGCACAAGACTGACCTTAACTTCGAGAACCTGAAGGTTAGATTTTTTTAACAAAGAGCAGAAACTGGCATGGTTCATTAAGTAAAGCAGCTAAAATTTAGTAATGCAAGACTTTCAGATGTTGAACCAGTCACTAGATGCCTGATTTCAATGATTTTCAGCTGGAGAATCACTGGATGGTTTATCGGTTCTGTCACCATATACTCATACTCATATCTTATCATTTTTTTCATCAGGGTGGCGATGACCTGGACCCCAACTACGTTCTGTCCAGCCGTGTTCGTACTGGTCGCAGCATCAAGGGATTCACCCTGCCCCCCCACAACAGCCGTGGCGAGCGCAGACTTATTGAGAAACTGTCTGTTGAGGGTAATTAGTATTAGTTTGAGAACATAAGTATACCAATGGCTGTGCGAAAATAACACACCATTCACAAGCAATGCACAGTGTCTTCAGTGAATGAGAGGTGAACCCAGCAAGTCAACACTTTGATGTTCCATTTCTTTGCAGCTCTGACCAGCCTGGATGGCGAGTTCAAGGGAAAGTACTACCCCCTGAAGTCCATGACTGACGCCGAGCAGGAGCAGCTGATTGCTGATCACTTCCTGTTTGACAAGCCCGTCTCTCCCCTGCTGACCTGTGCCGGCATGGCCCGCGACTGGCCCGACGCCAGAGGCATCTGGTGAGCATGACCAACAGCTGTCAGTAGGCTGACTGTAGAAACAGTTTCAGAACTCTTGGCCTAGGTTTGCCCTTTTATTATGTTTCTGCATTTCCTGTGTTTCATTACATGTTGATCCATATCTACTTAGGCACAATGACAACAAGACCTTCCTGGTCTGGGTGAACGAGGAGGATCACCTGCGTGTCATCTCCATGCAGAAGGGCGGCAACATGAGGGAGGTCTTCAGGCGTTTCTGCACTGGCCTGCAGAGGGTACACACTGATATCAAGTCAAATTAAGAATGAAATATGAAGTATGAAATCCAAGGCAGTGCGGACCATTGCAGGATGTACCATTGACTCTCATTCTTTCATATCTGCCAGATTGAGGAGATCTTCAAGAAGCACAACCACGGCTTCATGTGGAACGAGCATCTTGGCTACATCCTGACCTGCCCATCCAACCTGGGTACCGGCCTGCGTGGTGGTGTCCACGTCAAGCTGCCCAAGCTGAGCACACACCCCAAGTTCGAGGAGATCCTCACCAGGCTGCGTCTGCAGAAGCGTGGCACAGGTATGCACAAACATCTCTTTAACTTCGGGATTGGCTGACCTGTCTAGATTTCTACAGAATTCTGAGCTGGAAGGTTTTTATCTGCAACTAATTCCTTGTCCTTTTTCTTCAGGTGGTGTGGACACTGCCTCCGTGGGTGGTGTGTTCGACATCTCCAACGCTGACCGTCTGGGCTCCTCTGAGGTGTACCAGGTCCAGCTGGTGGTTGATGGTGTCAAGCTGATGGTTGAGATGGAGAAGAAGCTGGAGAAGGGAGAGGCCATCGACAGCATGATCCCTGCCCAGAAGTAAAGAGGGACAATCTTCCGTTTTTCTCGTGACCATTCATGTGCAATCGAGCCAGCTAACGGGCGTGCAGAGAAAACAGCCGCTCACCTAGAGACTCTTGACTCTGCTAACCTCTTTTTCTTCCGTCCAGTTTTTTCCCCCCTTTCTCCGTCCTTTGTTTTTTTGTTTTCACGTTCTCCTGTGTTGGTTGGTAACATCCTGGGATCAGCCTCCACTGAGCTGGGTTCACCTGGCAGAAGTGGCATCACCTACTTTTTTTCATGAAAAGTAATGATTATTGAAGCTGTTCATATTGCTCAATAAAAAAAAAAAATTGCCCCATGAAACAACTACATGAGTTTTGTGTGTTTTGGTTGCAATATTAGAAAACACACTTTCAAATGAAAGAACAAGGCCATGAAATATACTCACACTTAATTGTGTGGGGATCTATGAAAACGAGACACAAAAATCAATAAAAAAATGCCAACATCAGTGAATTTTATTCATCTTCAGCTCTTTGTTCTCCTTATATACCATAACCACTCAATCTCAGTTTACACTTTGCTTCTGAGGGGAGGAATTAAACAGTAGAACAGAGTAAAATTACTCATACAGGCCAAACTGTGTGTGTTCTTCAGTGTTTTTTTGTTGTTTTTTTTGCATATAACATCAACTGTTTCCAAAATCAGTTTTGAAATTACAGTGCATGTTAAATACTGAGCCCCCTGGGGCTCTAATACTGTTATCATCCACCATTTAACCCAGACCAGTGACGCACCCTCTCTGAGCAGGTATACAAGCATTTACGCAACACTCAGTTCAACAAAAACTCTTTTCAAGAATTTTTCACAGTAGATTCCACCTTAAGACAACAATCATCCATCTTATACTAAGAGTGAGTTGTTTTACACAAAGTTATTTGCTTTTCTGCCCATTTCACTTCACAAATTCCCATTTAAATGCTCAGCAAACAACCTGATTCCTATTTTCAATCAGGAGACAGTGACATAACATTTCTATGGCTTGAATGCAACCCAGGGCTTTCAACATGTCATGTAGTTATCAGGATTGGTGTAAATTCAAGTTAAAGTGAAACCAAACTAAAAATTTATTCCCAAATGTCCTTGTGCTGGATCTAAAATGGAACCTTTTTTTCACATAATGTACGTAGCGGTACATTTTATGGCATATCCAAAGACTTCTATGACCTCAGACGCCCTCTTGAGCATACTGAACCTATCCTCTAGCAACAAGGTGGAGTGAAGTCACTGTATATCACCTGAGCCCTTCTGTTTGTTTTTGTGAAAGGGGGAAGAATCTGGCGCTTCATCTAGCAATTTATGTCTAAAAAACTGACTGTGTCTGCATTTCACAAAAGCTTCCAATCCTAGGTGTGCATCATGTTTCTTTTTTTCCCATAAAACCCAAACTCTGAAGTCATGCAGGATTGCAGGTTGGTTTTGTTCCCCATTGTCACTGACAGAAACTGCTTTAATCTAGAATTACTTCCCTTGCTCTAGCTATAAATAAACCTTGAGCTCTAAGATATATACTATATTCATATATTTTATATGCAGTCATTGACTGACTGATATAAATCCTGTTTTTTAATGATATTATTCTAAAAAATAAATAAAGTACCTGTGCAAATATCCACAAATTGAAGTGTTTCACATTTAAGACATTGGCGCCCTCCAGTGGCTAGTTCTGGGTATTACCTATACAGGTACACTGGAAGGAGCTGATTCAAGTCAAAGCAAAGTGCATTGAGGTCTATATTACCTAATGCTAATATACACCACAATGAGAAACGTCCAGGGAGAGGACAAGGACAGACTTCTGGTGCCCATTTTGGTGTCTGCTTCTCACTTTGAAGGGGAGGGAGGCTCAAAACCAGCCTCCCCTGTTGGGCTCCATGAAATAGCACACACCAAAGAGGACTGAGAAGATGTCATACAATGTGAGAGAGTGGATGATGGCTGAGTGTCTCCCAGTGAGAAACAAAGCCAAATGCTCATTGTGACAATAGAAAAAAGTTGGTGGTACGTATGAAGGCGGCGGACAGAAAAGGTTGGCTTCCCTGTTAAATGTAGGGAGTTGGTGGTTTCATGATGGGTAGGAACGGGATGGGGAGGTGGGCATGGGGGTGGGGGGTATGTGATGGAGTGGGTGGTTTAAGTCACCATGAGCAAAGCCACAACTGAGAGATAGTATTAACAGTAAATCAGCAGCCAAACAACATGATCTCTGTAGCCTACGTAAATATCACAGTACGTTATTCACTAAAAACAGGGAGGGAGAATTGAAAGCTTTCTCAGTTTTTTCTGTCTTTTTTTTTTTTTTTTTTTTTACATTAAATATGTACTGTATGAAGGCGCTGGGGGTAGTTCACTTTAAAGGCAACTGGACTGACAAGAAGAAAACACCGTCCACACTGCCTTCATCGTGCCTTTCTAGATACGGAACACTCACCCCGATCCCCACAGTCATCAATAATGGACAGAGCAGTTTATATACTGTGCCACAAGAAGAAGAGGGTGGACTTTGGGAGTGTATGTTACCTCTGTGTGTGCAAAGGTGTGTAATCTGAGAGGTTTTGCTGCTTGGCTGATCCACTTCTGGTGTTTCCCACCAACATACTTTGATGATAACTGAGGTGAGATCACATGGCACGGAATAGAACCAATAGAAGAGTTGAATTGCACTGAAAATACACCAGACTTACAGTATCACTGTTATTTTGTGCTGTGGTGACTGACTGCTTTCGAGGGCAAGGTGTGCACAGCATTTGCAGTGCACTCTTGCTTTAATCACCTTGGAAATTTTCAACAGTTGGGAGATTTGTTAGAAGGATTTTCTTGTGTATAGGTCACTGCTGCTGTCGTGTCTTCAGTACAATGCTGTTGGAGCAGGTAAAAGGACGGAATGGGGTGAGGCTGTAAAACCTAAATGATTGGTTTTGCTGTCAACGACAAGCACTGACAATGAATCCAGCCAATCAGAGAGCAGCAAGTCTATTTCAATCTTCTACAGTGCCAACACAGGCAAATTATTCAATGGAAACTACTGCATGAAAAATTATAGTCTTATATTACGTAAGAAAATCATTAATTCTGAATTCTGGTACAGCAAAGACTGTAAAATGAAGCATGATATTATAGCTCCAAAAATGTTCTGTAAGTCTTGTGTACATAAATAAATCACCGACCAATGGGTTTCTTTCTCAAAAACATTATCTACACTTGAAATTTCTGCTCTTGCCATGCAGAGAAACTAATGTGATTGGGAGTCCAGAATTCTACTAGTTCATGAAGTTCAGGATCTCAGTGGCTCATTTGTATCCACCATGGATTGGCTTTCGGCATTCCATACCAGCCTCTGATTGGCTGTTTCAAAGGCCCATCTACCCTGCTCCCACTGACCTTAATCCAGTGCAGTCGTCACCGTTGTATGTACACGAATCAAAGCAATGCAACACTCTGTGGCTGCTTGTCTGATCACTGAGTTGCACCATTTCCATGTTTGTGCATGTTATTGTCCTCAGGTGATGAAAAGTCAGCAGGTAATCAGTGAGGGGGAAAAAAATGAACGGTGTACGTAAAGGTGACATATAAAAGAACAGTTTAAAAAAAACACTGGGTGTTCAATGATGTCAGATAGACGAGAGATGTTTTTTCTGCAGTGGTGAATGTGACAGTGGGTAAAAACAATGATTAGAGCAATAAATAACAAAATAAAGAGTCATTATGGCTAAGAGTAGCAATAAAAAATATTCAACTAGATTCCATCTGATCCAGGTCCAGTGGGTGCAGCAGCTCAGTGAAGAAGCTGGCTGAGCTGGGTGGGGTGATAGGGTGGACGGGGGGTAGGGGAGCTTCAGTCTGTGTGACTTCATGGATCAGGTGTGTGTGCATCAGTATGTGTGTATATGTGTGTGTGTGTGTGTATGTGTGTGTGTGCTGAGGGGGGGTAGTCTTGAAAGAGACGGAAGGAAAAGTCACTTCTCTCGGGTCCAGCCCCTCGTCCCTTCTCTGCGTTTTTTTTTTTTGTTGTTGTCTTCAATTCCCTTCGCGCACACACATAAACACTCACACAAAAACGCACACTCCTACGAAACACACCCTCCGTTCAAAGTTCAAGGTCCTTAGAGATTTGGGTGGCGATGTCCCGAAAAGCTAGCGGTGCCCCCCAAAGTCGCGTGTACCGCACCCCGTTAGAAGTCTCCGAGGTGCCCGTGGAAAGATGGCACACCTCGGCCTCGAAAGCCACGCGGCCCCCTGCCACGCCATGGGTGCAGGAGAGCAGAAAGGGGCCGGCATGATGGACCTGGCAGCCACATCCGAGCGCCGCCTCCCGCAGAGCCAGTACCACCTCCGCAGGGTCCCGCCGCCCACCACCTCTCAGATCCCAGCCACGTCCGACGGCCCGGGGCTCGGACGCTTTTTGATACCCAGGTAGATGGCAACTAAGAAGAGGACGGGGGAAAACAGAAAAACAATCAGGCACTGGAGCACACCTGCTACTACTAGTTTCATCTATTTTCTAAGTGCTGTCAATGCAGATGGGACATGTGTACTGACCTTGTGACCGCAAATCTCCTGATTCCCTCAGATTCATTTGTGACCCTGTAGAACAAACAGGCAGAGTAAAGGGTAATCCAGCAGAGTACAATGAGTCTTATGACCAATCCACTATTCTCAGATGAGATGGCATTCAGCAGTGGATATTATACAGTAAGACCAAGCAAGCATCAGCAACAACAAGCACGTAATGTGCAGAACAGTGTGTCCCCACCTTACAAGAATGCACTTTACCATTTCCTCACTTATAGCTTTCAAAGCATGCACATATAAATGCTGTCCTTCAACTTCTAATCACTGCTGTGCTACACATTCCTTTTCATTGTTTCCAACAACACATGGAGTAAACATTTAATGAGTTTCACCCTGTCAACCCTTACCCTACCACAAAATGAAAACATAAACCATTTCTAAGGGCATGTTTATGCACAGGATGATAGAGGATTACAACACTTGTTATAGCTACACTCTACTGACAATGACACGGATTCTGAAAGTGTAAGTTAAAAACAAAATTCAAATGAATTTTCCTTGATTGCAACCATGCTTGAAACCAAGTGTGTGGGACCTAGACAGAATGAAGATGATTCACAAGGCATGCAGACAAGCAGTAAGAAAAAGTCAGGGCATTTGTGACTTGAGCAAATTCCAGTGTGACCAGGCAGACAGATAGGGCAGCACAGGCAGACGAGAAAGAAGCGAGAGACATGGGAACTTACTAACTGTTTTTGATCCTTGTGGAAGAGTACAACCCGAGACTGATTTGTTTGAGCCCTGGCGCTTGGACGGGTCAAGGTTGACCCTGATGCCATGACAGGGGGAAAGCAGAACGAGATAAAGATGGAGAAAAACAGGGAATACAGGGTAAGAGCAGTGGGTTTTGGGGGGGGTAAGACAGAATATAATTGAGTCACAGGAGAGCAAGTGGTGGAAAAGAGCGCAGCGCAGGAGCTGATTGGCAAGGATAAAGCTGAGGTTTGATAAGATTAGACATGTGTGATTATGACGACTGGGAGGGAGAGGGGAGCAGAGGATAATCCAGGGCCACAGAAGGGCTTGCCAAAAGCCTGGGTGAATAAAATGTTTTGATAAGCATGGATCCATACCCAGGCTGTGCTCAAGCTGAAATGCAGAACTTCACAACAACAATGCCACGTGACTTCATATCAAATATTTGACGTATTTGGTTTGTGACTCTTACACTTGCAACTGCAACAGCAAAGCAAATCCTAAATTGTAAAAGAACAGAAGTTACCAAAAATGAGAAATGCAGACATCAAGGTTACTCCCCTTCTGCATATATAGTGCTAAAAAAAAAAAAAAAAAAAAAAGCTATTGCATTGAGCAAGAACCTTTAAAATCCATCATCAATCAAGTTATGACTCCTGCAGTTTAACCAGGAGTTCTAAATTTTGGACATGTGATATTGCCTTTCTTACTAAGAGGAAAACGAGGGGATTTATCTCATTTTTCTATGTTACATTTGGAAAGAATTTTAACATCATTTAAGAGTTACTGTAATTACCAGTTTACTACTTAAGCCGAATCAATGCCAACATCCAAGTCATGATTCCAATTGGCATAGTCATGTTTTTCTGAAAGACCCAATATGTCTGATTTGGCAATAAAATGAACATCATGCCACCAAAAGCAAGCAAAGCTTAATTTCTTCTATCAAGCGCTATTGAACTTGACCAATTAAAACCGTCACATGCCATCACTTGACTTCATTTGAATAGCACTCCTGGTAAGTAGCATACTGTGACTGAAGAAATGTAGCTAACATTTGTGTCTTTCTTTTTATGTTTTGTTAGTGTTTATTAATTGAGACAGCTGAAAGCTCTAGTGATGTGCGAAAAGCAGCAACAGCACAAGAAGACCGGAAGCAGATGCTGAAAAGAAAGATTTTGGTTGGAAAAAGGAAACACATCATTTACTGACCTGCACAACTGATGGAATATTAATCTTGATCACAATTTTGGCTTTCCACAATTACATGAGCACAACTGATATTGACGTTTAAAATGCTCCATTAATAAAAAAAAAGTTTGCTTATATAAAACAGCCCATTTAGATAAAATCCATCAGCTTCGACTTGGGTAAATCTGACCTCAGAATGCCCTATTTCGCTCTTTTCAAAGTAAGAATTGGTCACACACCTGCTTTAAAAATGTGTACATTAACAAGAATGTAGCACAACATGGAAGGCAAAACAGTGTTTATCTAAATGTAAAAATGCAATAAACATATTTCTTCTCTAAAAGTAATGAACAATTGTAATAGGCTATCTGTGACTGCAATATTCTATCCCAATGTTATTTTTTCTATGAAGACAAACTTATTACCTTATTCATTCTGAAATGATTACGTCTTTTGAAGCAGAGTTTTTTTAAAAATCATCTGATAGAAATCCCTGTAATTTTTCATATCCTCATATATTTGGGGGAAAAACTAAATCTTGCAAAGTCAGTTCTTTCCAATTTTGTGCAGCTGTATTTCCTACCATTACTTCTCTTTCACATGACAATGCAGCATAAAGCCAAGAGGCTGCTATATCTAATTTTGTATTGCAGATTTTTTGCTATATTTCACTAGATTTTTTGCGGTATATGGGTATTTATTATTTTAATTATTTTTGTGATAAGAATGAAAAAAAGCGCTGGGTGCTGACTAGCTCAGCGACCGTAGCATCACTCTCCTCCAGCTACCATGTGTAGATGCTGAAAGCATTCTATACACGGGAGTACCCATGTAGAATTTTATATGTTGTTAAAATTACATAGGTTTAAGAGTGTAGAAAGTGTTTAAGACCATAGGAAGTGTTTATAAGCATGTGGAAAAAGTTAGTAACTGTGGGGAAGGTTTACAAGAGCGTGAGGAGGGTTTATAAAGCCTTAAAATATTTACAAATAATAACATAAATATAAGGTCGCTACTTCTGGGATTTCCACCTATTGCGGGGGGTTCTGGAAACTAACCCCCACGATAGACGAGGAACCGTTGTACTGTATTACATTGTTAATTATCAGTTATTGAAGAGCTTTGAGAGCAAGTAGAGATAAAAAACAGTAAAACATTTCAATAGGAGCAATTTTCAGTCTGTTTTTGGCTCCACATAATCTAGCCAGGAACTCTACAGCCACAAAAACTGGCGTGCTTCCGGTTTTCAGCCTTGTTCCTTGTGTGACACGTGGTGCACGTTTACCTGCGAGTGAGTTTCGAGGTCAGCTTGGTGAAGAGGTTGGAGGTTGCCCTGGTGCGAGCATGGGGCAGCGGGCTGGCGTCATGGTGGGACAGGGTGGGTGATGTGGGTGGGGCCGAGTACACCGGGGGGCCGCGATCCCTCAGCTGCCCCCCATGAAAGGTGCTGCGGATTGTGGAGCCTCTGGTCAAGCGGCATCGGTCCGAAGATGAGGAGGAGGAAGCAGCTCCAGCGCCAGAGATGCTGAGCGTGGAGGGAGACGCTGTAGGCATGCGGTGGCCCAGGGAGCTGCAGGGGAATAAACAGGGGTTCTTGTCTTACACTATGCATCTACTTTGTTTAGAATTCCCATTTTTCATTCATTTTGTTTAAACCATAGTATTCATCTTTACATAAAAAGACCTTCTATAAAGCAGGACTGGTGTAAATATTCATGGATTTTCCACAACAGTAAATTATAATATTAGACCATATTTCCAAACACACTGACCTATATTCAAGCATTCTGTGAAGCATATTTCCTTGCTTATAAATCAGTCAAGATTGTTTTCAACTGCTCTTACAAAACATTAGTCAGCCAATTATAACTGTAGAAAACAGCTGCATTCCCTAAACAGCACAATATCTGGCCCATACAGTAGCTTCAGGTGTATTTTGGTTTATCTGTGGAGATAGTTTTCACACAGAAAAAATGTTGTCTTGTTGTTGTCTGCGCTTTTGTCTTTAAATGTTAAGTTGCTTTTAGTTCTCCCTAACAAACAAATGTTATACGACTGCTGTCTGATTTTGAGGACGCAGCCGTAATAATAAGAGGGCTGGCAAGCTTCCAAGATGCAAAATGAACTAAGAAGTTGTATTTCAGTTTTTAACAAATTCTCCAAACAGCAGAGCAACTGAAGATGATGACTACCCTGAAAAATAAATATACTGCCTGTCCAAAAAAAAAGTTGCACACTCTAATACTTCATTGGACCGCCTTTATCTCTGAGAATGACACACATTCACCGCGGCATCGTTTCAATCAGCTTCTGCAATGTCACAGCATTTATTTCTGTCCAGAGTTGCATTCATTTTATACCAAGATCTTATATTGATGATGGGAGAGTCAGATCGCTGCACAAAGTCTTCTCCAGCACATCCCAAAGATTCTCAGTGGGGCTGAAGTCTGGACTCTGTGGAGGACAATCCATGTGTGAAAATGACGTCTCATGTTCCCTGATCCACTCATTCACAATGTGAGCCCCATGAATCCTGCCATCGTCATCTTAGAATATGCTCGTGCCATCAGGGAAGAAAAAACTCCACTGATGGACAGACCTGGTCATTCAGTATATTCAGGAAGTCAACTGACCTCATTCTTTGGGAACATAACGTTGTTGAACCTGACCAACCCCAGATCATAACTCTAACCTCCACAGGCTGGTAGACACTAGACATGATGAGTGCATCACTTCATCCACCTCTCTTCTTACCCTGATGCACCCATCACTTTGGAGCAGGGGAAATCTGGATTCATCAGTGTAGCGTACTAAGGAGCAGAACATTCCAGAGCAACACACATTCAAAGACCCTCTCTCAAAGCCGTAAATTTGGAAAGACACCATTTCAGGAGACAGCTAACCCAAAATTCACCTCCAAATGGAACATCTGCTGATTGGATGTTTACTACTAAAGGACCGCTCACAGCACTTTTGGAGACAACAGGATGCCTCCTGCCTCCACTAGAATCTGATAAGGGTCATAACATGTCAACTGTGAGGAAAACCACACCTCTGCAGGATTGGCATTCTGACCTTCTGATCTCTCGACCTAACACACAGAACTTTCTACACAGGAGTGAATAGAACAGTTTAAATCAGAACATTAAAGAAATGCACCATCTTCGGAGTGACGATCTGGACTCAGTCTCTGATACCAGGTTGATCAGGACCAGGATGGAAGAAGAACACATGGAATCTGAGGTGTTTGTGGAAGATGCGCACACATGATACCAACATCCTACAATCATCTAAGAGTTTGTTCAGATCACATTTGTTCCTCAAAGATGACGGTTCACCACTATCCTTCAGGTTTTAATAATGCATTGGACGGTTCATAACCTGATTTAGTAATTTCATCAATCTCCTTAGTTGTTTTCTTTGCTTGATGCAGACCAATAATTTGACCCTTCTGAGACAGATTAACATCCTTTCCATGACTGCAGGATGTCTACACGGTTGTTTAAGAAATGAGAAGCTCCTCACTGAGGGTTAAATAAGTTGTTGCAGCTGAAACATATTCATCACTGCAGTAATTATCCAATGGAAGGCTCTTTCCTATTTGCTTAGTTAAATCCAAGTGGTGACTTTTTTTGGACAGGCAGTGTATTATCAGGCAAAATGACCGTGACACCATTTGAAAGTTAATGTATTTTTGCTTGTACGTTGTTGTTTTTGTTGCCATTGGTCCATATGATTGCGCTGATGTGGCCTTACTAAATAGCTGGTATGTGCTTTCTATTTATGAGACATCTGTCCTGGCAAATATGAATACTGAAATTCCTCAACACAACGTGGTACCTGTTGTCTTTGCCGTTCTGCAGAAGAGAGTGTCTGTCGGCACCTGAGCGGTCGGTGCACACGTATGTATTCCGGCGTGTCATGGCACTCCCAGGGATGTTATTCTACAGAGAGAGGAATCATTTCAGAAGCAGATTTTAGCAAAGAAAACACTCTTAAAATAGTCATGTTAAGGAAGTGGTAATAGTGTAACTACTAGGGGTGCAATGCAAAACTATGATGTGTATTTAAATCTGTGTTTATTTTAGAAAGATCAGCGTTTGGATTTGTACTGCAAGCGCACAAGACTATCTTTAGTCTTTCGATGTTACTACCATTTAACAACTCATACCAAAATGCATATTTTAAATTACACACAAATAGGATCACATTCTACCCAGTACCAGCATTAATCATAATAATAAAGCAGTATTTGTTCGACAAAATACGAAAAAGGAAGTCCACTGAAGTTGATAACAAATAAACAGTTAAAGTCAGGATCTAAGAGGAAATAAACAGAGGAAAAAGAACTGCAGGTTTTAAAAGTAAGAAAACACAAGCCAGAGCTGCATTATCAAAAAAAAACCAAACAAAAAAACTTGCCGTAAGGTATATAAAGTTAGGAGGAACAGATCAATGTTAAGAATCTCTGAAGTACGATAAAAGGAAGTTTTTGCACATTGTTTCATGAGACAGGTGCGTAGGAGAGGGACGAGCATTTCTAAAAGCTTCAAACAGACTCCTGCACACTTGCAAAACTTGCAAAAATACATTTTCTGTGATGTGTTTGTGCTAGACCTCCTTCAGGGAAATGGTTGTCACAAAGAGATCCTAAATAAGGAGTGTCTATGACTTCCCAACCAATCACACTTCATCTATTGAATTACAATTTTCAATGTCATAATGGAAGGTACTCCGTTTAGTATTAATCATCATTATACCCCACAATTGTTTACATTAAAGAGGGAGAATGCTATAAACTGAATGCATTCACCAAAGACATATACACCTCCAAAAGTTAGACAATGTACAGGAATGGGTTTGAAACTTTTAGAAAATAGTGTAAGTGTCAGTTCATTGTACATGCATGTCTGTCTTTTTCTCATATTTTCACTGATCTGCATCAAGAAAGGTTTGGCTGCTTTGGCTACTGAGAGTTTTAATATATGTATTTGTTTATATGTACAATACTCATAAGAGGAAAAAAAATAAAAAGATTGTATTTGACATAACAAAAATAACTTTGTGCAAAAAAATGAATGCAAAAATGCATCATAAAAGAGCATTTCCTATTTCAGTGACAGAAGTATTGCACAAATAATGACCAAACTGTCAAAAATGAATACTGTTTAAGGAGGCTAATCCTCACATTGTAATTTCATTGGCACCTCAGATTCTCCTTCATCTGACCCACAGATGGGGAAGCTGAATTTGTACAATCAGCTGAATTTGTACAATCTTGAATAAAACAAAATTTTATCATAATTTATGATAATTGTTCATCAAAAGCTATTCAGAGATTTTTCAAAATTAATTTTTGAGTATTTATCTTTAATTTTCAAAAGACTGCGCAGTGAGTTTCACTAATTCCATTGAATACGATCCCTGTGTGTTTCAATTTAACTAGCCAGGCTACCATCAAACTGCTTAAAAGAAGCTGTATGATACTAGTTGCAAATTTTGTTAGAGGCAACACTGAAAAAACTGCAAAAATGTGTCATGCAGTATATCCAGTTACTTCTCCTTTGCTGACTGGCCCTGGAAGTGTGGGCCCCTTAGAGAGCTACCTTCCCCTGCTTGAGAAGACAATGATGTGTGACTTACCGTGGTGGCAGTCATGTCTTTGCGGCGGTCTGGGATCTCAGATTTGTTAGGGTTATTGGCACTGCTGACCATTGGGCTAGAGGGGGGGAGGCTGTGGCTCCCCATCACACTACAGCTGGCCTTACGTGAGGGCATTCGTCCCTCACGCAGCTCCCGGTCGCCCGTGCTGGTCGGGCTCCGCTTGGGGTGCATGACGGGCATGGAAGGCCCGCCTTTGTTGTGGAGGACAGCAGAGCACAGACACACAAGGACTCATATAAGGAATATTCTGTAGATACAGTGGATTATGGACAGCAGAGCTTATCCACACAACTAATCCCAACACTTTCTGATAAAGTGACTCTCAGGGGCCCTATAAGGATATAGTGTGAATAACTGCAAATGTAGTATTCCATTAGAGAAGAACCATGAGGCTACAAATAACAAGCACTACCATTACTATTATGCCTGGCAATTATTGTCTGTATTGTATTGTATTAGTAATCAATTGACTGTACAGTGTATCACATGTTGGAAATCAGTGAAAGATCTCTATTTCTTGAAAGCCAAGTTGACATCTGAGCAATGCCTGAAAATCCCAGCAACTAATGAAACTGCTGAAACTATCAAAGGTAAATATTTACATTTACTAAGCCGATAAAAAAAACAATTTGTGGCATTTTTGCTTTAAAAATTGACTCTGAGGATTAACTAGTGATGAAAATTCTTACTGAAGTACTTTTTAGTGTCTGAGTTCCAGAGAAAAAAACTAAACTAACATTTATATAATGACAACCAGCGGGTCTCCAACAGTGGGTCGGTCAGTGGCTCCAGGTGTCATACATGTAGGACTAAGACCTAAGTTAGAGAAGAGACTCACAGAAGTCGCTGTGTCGCCGCTGCCTGTGGTAGGTGGAGGCACTGCGTTGGGTCTTGCTATGCGAGGAGGAAGTGGAGGATGAGGAGGAGCCAGTGGCTGAGGAGTGCTTGTTGGTCCCGTTGGTGATGGGGCTGGGTCGTACCCTCGCCAGGGACAGGCTACTAGCAGTGCGGGCCTCACTGCCTTCCTATAATGTCCAGGTGGTTTTGGACAGAAAAGTGTTAGAAAGTGTTGAGCCAGTAGTGTGTTTGAAAAATCAGGTATCACTTAGACAGGGATGAATGTGCAAGAGGTTCCCATAGCTGCAGACAAACACTGGGCTGCAGAAGATCCAGCCTGCCATGGGTTTTGCAAAAACAAGTTAGAAAAAATATTTAATAACATTACTTAAGTGAAGTCAACTAGTTAAGAAAGCATTTTATTAAACTTAATCTGGCGATATCAAAACCATGATGGGATGGGATGGGATACTGTGGAGATTAATTGTGGAAATATCTGCTTAGTGCCAAACATAAACAACAGTCATTATTTTCATTGAACTGTTCTCATATAGTAGCCTGCTTGTACAGTTGGCAGACCAGGCAAATGGTGGTCATTGGGGTCCCAAACAAGGAGTCCCCATTAGCTGCTTTGCTTTGGCTCCCCCTTAGTGTAGGATCACCACTGCCTTCTTGCACACACCTGTGCCTCTCTTTTACTAAATAAATAAATAAATAAATAAATAAATAAATAAATAAATAAATAAATAAATAAATAAATAAATAAAAATAAAATAAAATAAAATAAAATAAAATAAAATAAAATAAAATAAAATAAAATAAAATTCTCCATAGATTCACCTGAGAGAAAGAGCTGGAAATGCAACGGATGGATGGAATGCAAAGCGTGACCATCAGGCTCTAAGGGTGAACCCAACTCTACTGTTGTATTTTTTTGCATGTACAAATAATAATCAAGGAAAAGGCCAGCCTGGTATTTCACTCAGTATAGGTTGCTCTGGTAAGATTGTCTGCGAATATGCCTAAATGAAAAATAAATATAAGGCAGATCAACAGAACTCACATCGCCTTTGCGGCCCAGTAGTAGGTAGGTGGCGGTGACTTCATTGTATTTCTGATTGAGCAGAGAGTCTTTGATTTCCTCTGGAGTGAAGCCCATCCCAACCATTACCTCTGAGAAACACAAACAACCAACAATGGAACTTAAGAGAAGAGACAGCAATGCATGACATCTTGTATCCTGACTACACCGATCAGGCTCGGTTCTGCCAGCAGCTGGTGTAGCAGTGATCTCACCTATGCGAGCTGGATCACTGTAGTCCTCAACAGGTTCTATATGAGGCTTCAGATCCTCTCCCTCATACCCTGAATTTATCCATTTGTCCTTCATGACTTGCTGTAGAAACAGGAACACAGGAAAGCCTCAGAGCTTTAGTTTCACAGGAGATCAGTTCTGCCTCTGCCACACTTTCTGTGTTTTGTGCTGCTTACCTCAAGGGTGCAGCGTTTGGCGGGATTGAGCACCAGAAATCGGCGAAGGATCCCCTCACAGTCTGTGGACATGTAGAAGGGCACACGGTACTTTCCCCTCAGCACACGCTCCCTCAGCTCCTGTTGGACATCGATCACATGGTACACATATAAGGTAAGCCAACACTCATGTGAGGAGTTAGTTACAAGAAGTGCATTTTAAAAGCATATCCAAAAACAACATTGACATGCGTCAACAGTGACAGTTTATTTATGTGCAGGACCACATATCTAGTACACATGAACAGATTCCACACTGATCTGGAGTTCACTGATGAGTCCATATGATGTAATAGTCTAAAAATGTAAACCTCCGACATCCGTCACTGCGAGCAGTATGTTGAGGTGCATTTTAAAATGAGTGGGGTTAAATACACATTTGTCTCAACCCTCTGGTAGAGCTCTAGGGGGCCATTCATTGCCATCTGCTGGATTTTGGTTAAAAATACTATTTTTAGTTGTTTTTTAGCAGCAGGTCTCACAACAGGGTGCAACAACCTTACAGAGCACAAAGAGAAGGCTGATGATGTGTGTGTGTGATGTATGAATGTGGGTGATATCTACTGAGACAAAGCTGCATGAAAAAAAGGTGAAGCCACATCAACCGTGTCCTCTTCTCTCCTGTCAGTATGCATGAGGACATATGGGATCCTTCAAGTCCAGTGTTTTTCATCAGGATACACATACAGTACATACTGTAACTGCATGCTGTTCCACAAGCATACACAGTGAGCTATTTTCTGATCATTAAAAGCAGCTGATGCAGACCCTTGCACATGCTGATTTAAACTCAGCTGTACTGCATCTTTTTATTGCACTCATATATCATTATGATACGTTAAAAAACAAGAAAAGCACTCAGAGAGCGCAGTGCTCCACCAAGACTGCCTAGTCGTTGAATGATTTCCAACAGATGAAATATTGAAAAAATTCCTGGTCCGCAGCAGTCGATTTGTAGTAGGATCGTAATCATGTGATCGTCAACAGGCAGCTGACGTAGTGTTCACTTGTTTCATAGGGACGCCGTGCCGCTATATCACAATGATACAGAAATCCTTAACAAATCCGTGGATCCAGACTATAATCTGCATCCCTGCCAAAATAGAATCACTTGGTCCTTGTGTCATTTCTGACCGTCCCTGAAAATTTCATCTAAATCGTCCGTTTTTGAGTAATGTTGTGAACAGACAGACAAACAAACAGACAGATAAACCAGCGCTGATCATCCCATAACTCCACCACGTGCCTTGGTGGAGTAATTATCAAACTTACATTAATACTGGGTGTGATACACCAAAATCACAAATTGCAACAGATAAAATTATACAGCAGAAAGACATGTTGGTATTCTCTGGCGTCTGTTATGTGTTAGATCGCTGGAGAATAATTTAGAATGCAGCAATTTAAAACTCAGCAAATAACTTGCACTTGCTCTGCAAAATCAAGAACTGTTGCTTTTTATTCTGGCATACTGTATTTATGACCTACAAAAAGTTCTCATTAGCTTTGTTTGAGAGACTGACTTACAAATTGGCTAACCTAAAGGCAGGTATATCTGTACTGGTGTATATGTCAGCAGATAAGTAACAAAATATTGTAGTACACAAATGCCAAAGGTGTGTTTTAATGAGCCTGATGTAATCCTTTAAAGCTATAATAAACTATTTCATCAAATTTTCATCAAAATTTTTCATCAAATGACTTCGTACCATGAAAGGGCTGTTTGTTGTCATGAACACAAAGAGATCTATGCCACTGTGCCTTTCCCCTCACCTTTATAGCATTTTTCAGCTCAATATTTCGGTTTTATGGCCGAAAACTTCATTATTTTTAATTCATTCTCTTAACTCCCATCAAAAGTACTTTTCTATAAAAAACACAGTTATTTTCAGAAAAAAAGCTTTGGTAAAATGGCGGTTCTCTAACTGTACAGCAAAAAAATGGAAACGAAAAAAGATTAGCAGGTAAACATGGTGGCACAGAACAGAAAATAAATGAATGCTAATGTTGCTATATATGTGTGATTGGCAAATGTTTCCTAAGAAGACTGGTAACACATTCACCATATTTAACTATATAGGGTTATGATATACACCAATTCCGTGCTAGCAGGCTTCTTAGAATGTTATGTATTTATGTAAAAGGTTACATGTTTATACAAACAATATCTGCCAATTTATCAATATCAGATTTTTTTTTTTACTCTCAAAAGTCAGCATATGACACAAAAATCTATCATATAATAGGCTGTATTAGAAAGGTATTTGTACAAGGGTTTCCCTGTAGCTCAACAGGTTGAGTGGGCGACCCATAAACAGGGGCTATAGTCCCCGACGCAGAAGTCATGGGTTTGAGTCCAACCGATGGCCATTTACTGCATGTCCCCCCCCACTTCTCCCCACGTTTCCTCTCTCTACACTATGCATTATAAAAAACGCAAAAGGGCCAAAAAAATTACTTAAAAATAAGCAAAGTATTTTAATGAATAATAAAATGCAGGAGAGAGTAACGTTAACAAAAAATAATCATACATGATTACAATATTAATGCTAGTCCCCTAACATATCTCTACATCCCTGGATTTGACTCTGCACAGACTTTTATAGCTGCCTTCTGGGCCAGCTGGGCCTTGCAGAAATTCTATCACCCACTGTTACTGTAACCTGAACTCATCACATAATCTAAGGTGACATTTCAATCTTTAAATGCATGGGTCGTTTTTCAAACATTGTTAGGTACCTTGTGTTGTCAGCAACCCAAATTTTATAAAAGGTAGAGTAAACCAAGTATTAATACCATATTGCTTGTAATCTTTCCAGAGCATAGTATTAACAACAAGAAAAGCACTCAGAAAGCGCAGTACTCCACCAAGGCTGCTGAGTCGTTGCATCATTTCCAACGGATGAAATCTTTAATAAAAAAAATGACCTTGCGGCAAGCACAGGCATGTGTTATACATGTGTACATTATGTACAGATACCGAAATGTGTGACCTAAATATGGAGCAGGCGGCGGGAATTGATGGGACTTGGAAACACCCCCACAATTTAGTCAATTGTTTCTTGTATCATTTCTGACGGATAAGTCCCGATAAGTCCGCAGTAGTCGATTTGTAGTAGGATCATAATCATATGATCGTCAGCAGGCAGGTGATGTAGTGTTCATTTGTTGTCATAGTTACAGTGACACCGTGCCACTATCTCGCAATGATACCAAAATCTTTAACAAATCCATGGATGCAGACTCTAAGCCCCATCCCTGCCAAAATCTAATCACTTGGTCTTTGTGTCATTTCTGACCTTCCCTGAAAATTACATTCAAATCCATTAGTCCGTTTTTGAGTAATGTTGCTAACAGACAAACAGATGGACAAATGTGAGCCGATCCTCACATAACTCTGCCACATTCCTTGGCGGAGAAATAACCAAAACATAGCAGTTTTTGTTATTTCAGTTGTAATGAACTTTTATAATCATTCATAGATGTCACAAAAATGTGGCTGTTTTCAATATTTGTCGGTGCTGACTGATGTATTTCATGCTTCAAATGTCACATGTTACACACAGCCGCTCTAACTTCTCATAGATTGACGCCTGCAACATCCAGATCAATCACACAGTAATCTCTCATCAGAGTCACACGCTGTGGTTATGGTAGTGTTGGGGTAACACATTACAAAGGAACAAACTACTGTAATCATATTACATTTGTCTGTAATGCAGCAATTACTGATACTAAATTTAAAAATGCCATTACAGTTACTAATCATTTCATATATTTTAAGGTAGTATATCCTTCTGCTAGTGCTACCCTGATTCTTTTGGACATGCAGCTGAGTCCTGTGTATAACCACTGGCTTTACATAAACATGGACGAGTTTATTATACAAAAAAATCATCCTCCTACAGCTGTGGATACTACACAGAACGCACGCTGCTCCACTGCCTTGCAGTCCAGGATGGATGGAAAGATGAGGCTTTTCCAAAGGTTTTCCAAATAAAGTATTTCTGATTCTGGACAAACGTAAGATTTTCACACCATTCATCACCTTTTGGAAGTCATGTTACCTGTTTCCTTTTCTCAAGCTGTGGCCACAGTAGATGAAGGTCAGTGTTTGCTAGGATTGGACACTACTTTTCTTGGGACGCTAACTGGACGTATTGTGACCGCTGTGACATTCATATCATCTTGAACGCCACCTGCCATAAAGTCTTTCTTCCTAAATCACATGCTTGTTGGAAAATATGCATTTAAATATATAAAAACCCATTGCTATAATCCCCTGAGGAAAAATCCTGCATCATCCACTTGCCTTCAGGTTCTGCCCATCAAAGGGCAGCGAGCCGCTGACCAATGTGTACAGGATGACTCCCAGACTCCACACATCCACCTCAGGCCCATCATACTTCTTCCCCTGGAAAAGCTCAGGCGCAGCGTATGGCGGCGAGCCACAAAACGTGTCCAGCTTGTTGCCCAGCGTGAACTCGTTGCTGAAGCCGAAGTCGGCGATCTTGATGTTGGCGTCAGCATCCAACAGAAGATTCTCCGCCTGAATCAGATATACATTGATGCAGAAGGAGAGGCAGAAATGGACAGTGGGAGGAGGGGAGAGCAGAAATGGGGGAGACAATACATTGGGAAGAGAAAGGGGGGGGGGCAGCAGAGAAAAATTGTGGGATGAGGGAGCAGAAAGAGGAATGAGAAAATAGGAGGACACAGAAGCGTGAGCTGTGTGAAGAAAAGAGAGTGCAAACGAGAGACAGATGGGGAGGGGGGTGTTGTGCTTGCGTGTTGTCCAACAACACAGATACTGGACATGAGTCATACTGTATATATGTCACTGTGTGTTTAGGCTCAGACTCACTCCTACCCTTCCAGATTGTCAAAAAAGCAGCCTCTTCACTCATCAGTGCGATTAAAATGCCAAAGGAGCGTTTTCACGGACACAGATTAAGACTAGTCCCAGATTATAACTTTCAGTTCAGTGTAATCTGTCAGAGAAAGAAATTTGCTAGTCTTGGACTAGCCTTAATCCCCCACTGCTGGAAGGTGCCCAAAACATCCTCTCAGCTTTCTCACCTTCAAATCTCTGTGGACAATGTTCTTCGTGTGGCAGTAGTGGACAGCGGAAACAATCTGTGAACATGAGGACAGACAAACCTGAAGCATTGACAAGGAAATGGGAGGATAGGTGCAATGTGGGCATCAAAGGTAAAGTATTCAAACCTGTCGAAATTTGGCTCTGGCTTCAACCTCCTTCATTCTCCCATGAGACACGAGGTAGTCAAACACTTCACCTGCGAGTGAGCACATCAGTCAGGTAATGCAGCCAGAGGCATCATACTATTAGTTGATTAAATATTGCTGATACGCATAATCAATTTGAATCACATCAATTCAGTTATTAATATTTGATAAGGTGCAAGTGCTTTCAGGGTGCCAACATCAATTTTATTGCCCTTAATGGGAAATCTGTTGTAATTATACGAAACACAGAATGCACACAGACTTAAAGGAATAGTTTGACATTTTGCAAAAAGCCTTTTCTTGACAAGAGTTAGATGAAAAGATCAATGCCACTCTCATTCTGTCTACTCAAAATGACGCTGCAGCCAACTTACCAGTATGAAGACTGGAAACAGGGAAGAGCAGCTAGCTCTTTCCCAAGGTAAACCTCTAAAGCTCTCCACTGCATACCTCAGATCTGTCATAATTAATGTAATCTTATGTAATGTTGGAAGAAAGAAATAATGCTTTCTTCTGGCATGTGCTCGTGGGGTTTACTGCTACAGCACTCCTAATGGGCACTACCTTACAGCAGTCAAAATCACCCAATATTTGCAAAGTTTAGGTATATACATTGTACTCACAGTGTATCTATCCGTATCTATGCTGCTACACTGTTCAGACAACAGGGTTTATGCGATAATGACATCACTGACATTTTTTAGGAACTGTGTATAGTGCAATTTAATACCTTTTTCACTGACAAATTTACTTAAAATTGACCCAGATATGGTCAATAACTAAATAAATACACAGTATGTAAATACACATTGACATTGTGGCATTTTTGTCCGTACTTAGCTGCTTTGTCTTGCCTAGTGACACTAGAGAATGGACTGTACAGTGCTGTAGAGAATGGTCTGGCTGCACCTCATCATCATTCTGCTATTGGGGGGAAAAGGCTTTGGTGTGTTTGTATTTCAATCACAAACCTCTTGGGCAGGCCTAAGAACAGCATGTACGAACAGTGTTCACTCAAAACAGTGAACAGGCAATAGTTTTGGTGAAATGCCCAGACAGATGAACACCTTCATTAATATGGATAATTTGCAAAAAAAACCCTAACAGAGCTACATTATTTCCCACCCATAATCTTCGGAAAACTTGAATTGTTCAGTGTGTAGGTTGCTGCATGGAGGGTGTTGTTGCTTTCCATAGTAAAGGGAATTTGAAAACATATACAGAGAGCAGAAGGGGTGGAGAAAGCCGAGTGAAATCAGCAGCCAATGGTAAGCTTATATGGCAGTTTAAATCAAAACTATTCGCTGTTTAACGTGACCTGGATCCGGACAAATTACATAAACTAACCAATTAAAATTTATTAACCAAATATGAATTTTGTTAAAACTGACCCATTGCCTGTTACAGACTAAGAGACTTTCAAGCTACAGCAGTTTGCAGGAAAGGCTATTACCAGCAGATAGGTGCCAGCTGCTGTAGCAGTAGCCACTAGCTGTTTGCTATGAGTCTGTAAGTGGTGGCTGAACAAAATGGCATGAAAACATGTCCTGCAGTACAAGCCAGTGTCACTACTATCTCACTTTTATATATATATATATACATATATATATACATATGGACGTACAGCACACAACCACATACAAAAAGCCTTGGACTTCATAATAACTAAGAAAGCCTTTTTTGGAGACTTTTTAAGACCTGCAAATACCCTGAATAAGTCCCGTTAGGTCAAGAGAAGATGAAGTTGAATAGTTTCCTTTTGATTAAACAACTTGATATAACATTATTGTTGTTAAAACTTTGTTAACTTGAACAAAGCCAGGCTAGCTGTTCCAAGATCTCCCCTGTTTATGTGAAACTGGGCAAACCAAAAGGGTGGTGAAGTGCTTGTAAATGTACCAGCAAAAAGAAAATATGCGTATTTCACAAAACTTAAGAAGCATATCATAAAAGTAAATACTGTTAAAGAAATGGCTACAAGACAAAATGTTCAGTCTCGTTTCTAACCACTCAAAACATTTCTGTGTGAATGTTTAGATGCTACTTAATTTAACAGTTATGTTTGGGCATCTGCTATATTGTGAATTTTGCAACATGCTGTATAAAAAGACAGACACTACATTTTGATCTTGAAGGCATTTGGGAACAGTTACAACATCTGAATATTTCCTTATGCCTTTTTTTTGTTTTTTGTTTTTTTTTAGACTTCATGCAATATGGGCCTGAAAGAAAGCCACATTTGAAACTGTGTCTGTGACTTTCTCCAAGGTCACAGTAAGCAAATGATATGGTCTGGGCAAGAACACAGAAAAAAGGGATCGGTGACAAGAAACTGACACAAATAGAAACATAAATGAGACTAATGGAAGCAGAAAGGAAAAGACAACATTAAAGAAACCAGAGCAATATGCAGACAATTCTCCTGAAACTGTATTCAATATTGAAACAGCAGCAACATTACTGCATAGGTGCTGTTCAGTACTATATGTTGGAGTTCTATACTCGTCTAAGTTTGACAGCAGGATGCCTGTTGGTGAAGATTCGCAATCATTTTTAATTTAAAGATTTTGTATTTCACATTGGGAGAAAAAGTGCTCTATCAATATGTCATCGTGACTGGACGTCACGTTTGGATAGGTATGAGTGAAATAGTTCGTGCTGCTACAAAAAAAATTGATAAATTTTTGAATTTCACATTTAGTGCTACATTTTCGTGGTTAAAACCATGGGAAAAGCAATTAAAAGCAAGACACTGTAGTTCTACTTGTATTCAAGCCCAAATATATGTCTAGTAAAAGCGATGTTACAGAAACAAATAACGATTAGAAGGTAATGAATGAATTTCTCTCATAAACCCCGCTGATACAGACTCATGTAGACTAAGAAGCAGGGACAGCATCAGCAGCTGTTTCAGGCTATTTAACTAGGGGAGCCTCCTGACAGTCCATGAGTGGAATCATCTGCTGGGGACCCCTCAGTCAACTCAGATTTTTCAAATCAAGCAGCTTATGTATCAGTATGCATTACAAAACCTAAGGAAACACATAGAAACTTACAAAAAAATAGAGATACAACATTTAAACAAGGAGTTCTAAATACAGGGCATTATAATAACATGCGCTGGTGGTTAACTGCTGAAAGACGGTAAAACCTGAAGTGAAGTAGTTGGTAAACAAGGCTAGCTATAACTAGCTTCTAATTTCTCAAATGACTCTAAAGGACAGTGGCACTTTGAGCGTTTGAAGGACAACCCATAAAAAATAAATTCTGCAAACTCTTTGCAAGAATTTGCTTATAGGTTAACAGGATCAAAAGTGGCAAACCAACCATAGCCAGGTACCTAACTGTCCACAACTCCACCATTTGTCTTTAAAGAAATCATTTCAGACAGTTCTGGATGGATGTGTCTGGCAACATGATAATATCCACAAAAATGTCCACCAATTTCACACAGCCCTTCAGACAGAGTGGGACAATGTTCCACAAGCAGCATCGACAACCTCATTAACGCAGGTGCGCGATACAAATGGTGGACAAGTAAAACCTGTGATTTCTGGTCCGTGATCCCACTCTTGATTTTCCCGACATTATTTTCAATATAGTCACACTTGATTGTTTCAAGGCAATGTATTCTGTCGGAGAGAAGTCGTGAGTTGGAACAACAAATACTTATTTCCCTACGTCAAAAAGAATGGATAGATTTTAATAAAATATATGCTGCTTTTACATATTTTTCATTTTTTTAAAGTTTCATTTGTTTAAAAAAATAGGCTATAAGAGGCTGACTTAAACAGAAATACATGTTGCTGCAGACTAATTTTCCTCATAAGACCAAATGGTAGCCCAACATTATACGTCGGCTGTAAAGTCTTACATCATATCCACCTTTTGACAGATTTTTAATTGCTCTAAAATGTTGTTGCATTTGACTATGGTAGTGTAGTTAAAATTATCACTGACACTCGTGTCAATGGATTTTCTTATTTTCAGGTAGTATGTATAAAAAAGGAATCATTTTTGAATTTATGACTTTGTATTAAACAGTCAAATCCAAATCAACTGACACCAATCTGAGATGAGTACAGCCCGACTTCTAACATTGTATACATGATTAAATCACTTCTAAACGGGAGTCAGTAGTGAAGTTCTTATTCATTTCCCCAACTACAGAAGAAACAAAGAAACACACTTTTAACATTTATGCTTAAAGTTATGTGAGACTCGCTGTACTGTAAATATAAGACTGGTCTTACAGGCTGTCTTGTTCTGCTAAGCTAACCTCCTGCTGGTTCTCAGTTTTATATTTTGCATACAGCCAATCGTCTTTTTTGTCTTTTAGAAAATGACGAAAGAATACTCCTATGAACGAATCATTTTTCTTTGTTGTTGTTGCCGTGTTTGTTTGTTTTTTTTGCAATTTTACCCTGAACATCAAATATTAGGAACTAGCTCAGCAGATTGTTAGTTAACCTTTGCATAAAGTGGCAATAAAACCTACCTACAAGGCACCTGCTATATGCCTGGAATAATCAGTTTTCTTTGTACATGTGTAGCATACATAATGTTCTAATAATAAAATGTAAAGACTAAAACCTGAGAGCCAGGATTGTTGTTTCCCTTTGCTTCCAGTTTATTCTGCTAAACTGACCAACTTTGCATACAGAGATGAGAGTTGAATCAGTCTTCTCCTTCAATTCTTGCTAAAATGTCAAACTACCCTTTCAGCTGTCCTTCAGATATGGAGCAAGATTATCGCCGAAAAACAAACTAGTGTTTTTTGTGCAATTTCAACTCTTAGATACATGCTAATGGATGTATTAAGAGAGTGTCGGCTCGCAGTCTTCATGCCAACGCTTTCCGGTGCCCACTCGGGGTACTGCAGGTAAAAATTCCGTAACCCTGTGGATGTTTTGTACATTTGCACATCATCATAGAATTTCCTGGACAGCAGATGTACCCACCTCCACTAGCGTACTCCATGATTAGGTAAAGGGTCTTATCCGTCTCAATCACCTCGAACAGCTGCACTGTAGTCCAAAACAGAATCAGATTAAAATCAAACAGATATAAACAAATCCTGCTCACATTATAAATAATAGCACAGCCGTCTGCCCGGCTGTCTTAATACAGACGAGTCCACCGCTAATGCTGTGGGGGGTTTTGATTCATGTGACTTTCAGCTTTAGGAAATCCAACCTCATGACCTCTATATGAAGCCTGAGATGTCGCTCACTGCAATTCAGTCAAAGCTCCAAAGCTTATTCAAAGCATTATAGTTCCGTCTGGTTACACACATGCATGCAGTCACACACATACACATGCATGGATGCCCATTCAGACACGCAAACATAAGCACAGCAGTGTTTGTAGATATGTATGTTCCTTACCTATGTTGGGGTGATTTAAGCCTTTCATTATTCGTACCTCCCGGAAAAGCTGAAAGAAGAAACAGAATTTTAAAGTCATGAAAAATAAACCTTGTGTTTCAGCCACTGCCTTTGAGTGACTGTCTCTCTACATTCGTGATGAAGGCATTTTGGCAGATTTTTTCTGTATTCATTTTGTTCAGGGAACAAAATACAATTACTCTACAGAGATCCTTGAGAGCTGGGCTGAGGGTTCTCAGCATTTTCTGGTTCTGTATTTGCAAATCCTAGAATTTTCATGAAAGCTGTCAGGATGTCATGCTAATATGAGTATGGTATACATTAGTATTTTCTTTCTCAAGCTTATTATTTTAAGCTAATGGCCCTTGGTTTGAACAGTTAAATTGAAGTATCAATGACAGTATAATGGAGTGTCCACCCAACTGCAATGTCCCTGGTTTGATTCCAGACAGGGACATTTGTTTCATGACATACCTTTCCTTTCACTCAATATTTCCTGCATGCCTCTTCAATTTAAACTGTCCAATAAAGGTGAAATATACCCCCCCAAAATCTGTTGTATAATGTGTTTTATACCTCTGGAGAGCTATTTTTAAGCTGGAAACGTGGAGGATGAAAGACTTGGACATTTACAAGCCATAAAGGCCTCGTGAATGCGGCGTACTACAGGCCAATTCATAGTTTCAGCATGAGCAATGTGGAGTTTGAAAGTGGACAGCAGACATGTAGAGCAATTCCCTTCACACTACAATAGGTACATGTCAGGCTACTACACAGATGGTCGCATCGCCTCTCATATTGAACACAGGAAAACACACGGGGCCCCTGTGGATGTTCCTGAAAGGTTGTGACTTTGTCTTTTTGACAGGATATTGCACCGGATTACAGACTGGGCTGTAACACCATGTCAATGACTATTTCTGAGGTGTTCTGAGCACAGCAGATGGACACCGAACAGGAACTTCCTATTGTACTCAGGCACTGTTGATGGATAGCATGTACAAAGGTTAATCATGAAGTTACAAGCCTTTAAAAATGAAAAACAGCACTAGATTTAAATTTGGCCGCCATAGTAGTCGCTGTAGCCTCCTTGTGCAGTGATATGTGCATGGTCACAGCCCTTTAGCAATGCTCGTAGCACTCCTTGGAACTCCCGTTAGGTGAACAGGTAAAGCGCCTTCTACAATGACTGCTGAACTGAGAAAACCCTTAAACTTGAATTTCATTGGGGAAGAGAAAGATGTCATTGGGAGCCAAATCCAGTGAGTAAGGTGGGTGGGAAGCGAGGATTGTATTGTTGTGGCCAAAAAAAACCCCTGTGTGTAATCGCTGTGCTGTGACTGGGCACAAAGTGCACTGGAGTAAGCGTATGCCATCATGCCACAGTTCAGGTCATTTGCGCAGAATGTTCTCCTGTTACGGTAGTAGGATGCTACAGTAGAGCTCTGCCTTGACAGTCCGACCCTGGAGGATTTATTCCAGTGTACAATCATGACAACGTTGAAGAAAACAACAAGCATGCTCCTGGTGTCCTCTTAGCGAAACACCTTGTCTGGTTTTGGAAACTGCAGGCTGTGAAAAGTGCCATGTCTTCTCTCAGCGGTAGCCGTAAACCCACCTCTCATTATTAGTGATTATCCTCAAAATTAATGTATTCTCGCCTGGCTGCTGACTGACACAGAATGACACACAGACTGACACAGAAACAGAACGGTACAAGCAGACAAATTTATACGTTTAATCACTTTGAGAATTTGTGAAAAACCACCTCATCATAAAAAAAAAAAAAAAAACGACAAAATACGGCCCAAACAAATGTGACCAATTTGAAACCAAAATCAGACCAACTTCCACTCTGTCTAGCTTTTCTCCCTGCATGTGATATGTCTTCTCTGGGGGATATATTTGTACATTTCTGTCAGAGCAGTGCGAGGGATTAAATTTGAGCCAGCTCCCCTCATTTCATGTACATAGCAGTACACTACCTCAACAAAAGGGCACTGAAAACCAGCGACTCTCCTCCATGTCGTCAACTCAAAAAAAAAATTTAAAAAATGATGGTGCGATAAGCTCCTCTATCCTCTTTTCTCAACCCTCCAAGCTCTCTCCCCTTTCCGACGTGTCTCCCTCCATTCCCTCCTCCTTCATTCAATTCCTCCAGCAGTCTTCTCCTCTAGCAGTGCCCCAACGTCACTGTTGCCATAGCGACCCAGGTATTAAGACCGGGCTCTTTCCCAGCTTCTCCAGCTGTGCTAGAGGGAATCTTGGGATACGTAGTGCTAAAGCGTCTCATCATCCAGGCCATCCCATTAATTCTCTGCTCGTCACAGCAGGGCTGAGCGGGTCAGATCCGTCAAAACAATAAACAATCCGCCGGCAACATGTTCGACCCCGGTCACGGTAAACGACCGCAAATAAATAGCAGGCCTACGACGGGACCGGATGCACATGCTCTGTAAGGTTCCTGTCGCAATTCCTGCCGACAATTAAAATCTAGCAGATGGAAACAAACTGCATTAAAATGTGAGCTTCAGCCTGGAAGTACACAACTGAAAACTGACACATACCTTGTTTTGATGTTGCAGATGCCAGTATAAACCCCCTCTCTTGTAATCGGTCACCTATTTGTGAGAAAACCTTCTTTATGCATGTTTTTGACTTTCTCATCTGTGATTTCACTCCCCTTCTCTTTCCTTCCTCCCCTCTTTTACACACCCTTGTACAATACATCACTCTCTTTCCTTCTCCCCTCTACATACATTACCGTCCAGATTATGCTAATATAGGCTCTTTCATGTCTTCAGTCCTAAGGATTTTCTTTAGCCCACGGGTATGCAAAGAAGTCCGCTATCATCACTGGCCAATTGTGGCGTATTCTCTCCAATCAGCGGCCGATCCGCCTCTCTCTTCTCAATCCTGTCCTAAATGTTTCACCATTGTCTCTAACAGCAGCCAGTCCAGTCCAAGAAAAGCACCAGGCAAGAAGATGGGATCACATATATATTCCTGCAAAACTAGTTATACTCTACCTAGGTAAGATGAAGAAAATCCAGTTTCTGTCGTCATATAAGCGGAAGAAATATGATGAGCAAAGTATCAGGATTACAAGAAGCCTGTGATCAAAAGGGCAAAAGAAAACATTGAGAACTTGCATTTCTGCACTAAAGCCTTTATAATAACTCAAGGTCACTGCTGTTGCTGCACTGGAAACACAGAGGAGAAGATTAGTTGCAAAATAAATGAAGTCAACCACTGTTTATCCTGAGCAAATCTTTCAGGACATTTTTGGAAGTCTTTCACCAGTAAAGTGAGGCTCTACATAGTAGATTATGTGACATAACTGAGAGGAGACCTGAGGCGAGACTTAAATTCTGCATTTCACCTCATGTGAGGAAAAACTGGTGCTTTTGTCTGCATGTAGCGGGACACACAGACATCTTCCAGTCATTTCATCCCTGATTTGATCCTTCTGGTCTGTTCACTTCTTGCCCACAGGCAGAGGAGCTTGTGCAGGCCAAGGGAGGTGGAAAGAGACGAGAGAGAGAGGAGGAGACTTACGGCTAAATGCGGTTGACACTTTGGCCCATATGTGCATATAAGCAGCGCTGTAGGATGCCTTCACGTGCTCTCTTTCTAAGCTTTCATTCGCATTTACTCTTCCAAATCATAGTTCTTTACCTGTGTGTGATCCAGCTGAATAAGGCATACATGGCAGAGGAGAAAAGCTTTTGATTGATGTCACTGGAGGATAAAATCAAGATGTCTAAGGCTGTGATCAACCCATGGTTAAATCGTCTTAGTGTCAGCCATGTTGGGTCTGGATATCCAGATGAGTCCTGCTCCTGAATCTGAGTCAAGTGTCCACTGTTCAGTCTGTCCCTCACCTCCATGCACAACAAACCTCCAGTGTCCACATTTCAGGCTCGACACCCAACATGCTGACCAACAGGAAGCAGAAACCAGGCCACCAAAGAACCTCCCTATGCCACACACCTGACAGACACCTCTCTAAAAGACACAGTGACCAAAACAAACATGCACGACCTCTAAACTGCAGTCTTCTTTGTTCTCCACAGAAACGTGGGTTCAGGGGAGACAAATTAGGAACATATAAACACACACACACACACACACACACACAAAAGAAGAAAGCACGGGTTGGATGACCGTGGTTTCCAAGATGAGTCAGCCCCCTCTCAGGGCAGCGATTAGCTCAGAGAGAGACGAGAGATGATCTCTGGAGCAGAGGTCTCCTCTCACTCCCATCCAATCCCTAGCACCTGCCAAACAGCATCACATCCCATGAGCCCTCTCTCCATCAGCTGCTCTCTCATCCCTGCCCCTTCTCAGGAGGGAAACAGATGAGGATAAACCTGTATTCTGTATGTCTGTACATATTATGTTGAATTCCACCAAAAGAATTGTCCATATTATAAACCCTTTGCTCCTGCTTACCAAGGCAGATAGTATCAGAGAGAGATGTAATAAAAGGAATAAACAACCCATTAGTATAAAGAAGAAAAGCTCACCTTTTGTAGGCTGGTTGGGTTCAGCTGAGTTTTGTCAATGATTTTTATTGCAACCTGAAAGAGACATTAAGGTATTTTTGATGAGGAAAAGCAAACATGTCACATTTAGCATTGACATCTGCTTAATGATACCCCCTTACATGGTGCTCAACAGCCATCCCCACAGATCCATATTCAACAATCCTTTCTCAGCATCTCAACAAGGAAAAGTACAATTCCAATGAGAGTATCAAGATCATCTACTAAAGCAAATACACAGAGATTGAGACCACTCTGAAAGATCCCTACCATGGAAATCACATTTTTTTACCTATTGTAGGCACATTGGAAGACACATGATGGCTGGACATGTGTACCTTAAAACTGCACTGGATCAATAACGGTTTTAAAAAACATGGAATCAGACTTTTTAAGTTTTATATGTTACAAACCTAAAGAACCAATCCTGTCAACTTGCAAGGTGGTGTCGTCTCTATGTTCATTCTTTTTCAGAACTGGTTTCTAGCTCTGACATGCATATATGAATTACTCCAATATCATAACTTGTCTCTATGTGGCGTAGAGTAGTTTCTAAGTGTCTGATTAGAGTCATAGGTGTGCTGCTGTGCTGATTTGCAAGTGGAAGGTTAGTTAAGATGGAGATGGGACTAGTTTGCATATGCTCAAATCTGTGCATACTAAAGGAGGGGAAGTTTGAGAGTTACATCGAAGCCAATTCTAAGGCATGAAGGCATCCTTATTATGGACAAAAAATCTACATATATATACTACTGTTCAGAAGTTTGGGGTCACCCAGGCAATTTCATGTTTCCCATGAAAACTTACACTTTTATTCATGTGCTAACATAATTGCACAAGGGTTCTCTAATCATCAATAAGCCTTTCAACACCATTAACTAACACAATGTAGCATTAGAACACAGGAGTGATGGTTGCTGGAAATGTTCTTCTGTACTTCTATGTAGATATTCCATGAAAAACCAGCCCTTTCCAGCTAGAATATTCATTCCAAAGGACTGCAGATGGAAATTAGCTTAAAGCTAACTCTGCTACAATACATCAAATGGCAACATGTATGTTTAATATTGTACATGGTCCCTTTTTAAATAAACTGATTCATAATAATAATAATTTACCACAGTAACAATGTCTTCACTGTATTTCTGACTAATTGAATGTTATCTTCATTGAAAAAAACTGCTTTTCTTTCAAAAATACGGATGTTTCTAAGTGATCCCAAACTTTTGTACGGTAGTGTATATATACACATATATATATTATTTTGATGAGCGGAGACTAGTTTTTAGGGGTTTAATCAATGCCAGGACTGGAACTTGAACATTTACTTCAACAAGCTGTAGTCCAGTGTATTCGTGTGGTTTTAATCCCCACTGACACGAGCTGGCGTAGCTAACCCCGTCTGTAATGACAGTTCTCTGCCAATCTTTGACGAAGAAACATCTGTTTCCAAGTGTTGTAGGTATCATAAGGACATGGCCTAAATACACATCCTAAGACTAATTGCCATCCCCATTTACCCTACTATAGTACACAAATCCCTGCTCTGTATGATATCCATTTTGTGCAACATTTTTAAGCCACACATCTTTTTATAAATTTTTTTTTACATTATACCTATGTTTATATTATAACAGCTACTAACTCAGTGTCATCTTTTTATAGTAGCATATATAATACTGGGTTTCTGTGTTATGATTAGTCTCTATATTTGGTAATAATAAAGTAATAAACTTACAAAAGAGGTCATACAGTCTATTCAAGCATCCCAAATATTGCTTGAAATGGCTTAATTGACCTATGAAGCTGTATTAAATGATTCATTCATCATAAATATACTCATCAGTTACAACGTGAAGAATAAATCCCTTATTAATGGGGCATTGTTATAAATGTTGTGATGATTTACTATTCAGAGGCCGTATTTTGTTGTTTTTAACTGAACGATGGTGTGAAATAATTTCTCTTGAAATTAAAGTTCCCCGGATTCCTTACAGTGTGTTGACAGAAGAGGGGACAAGTCAATACACTAGCAATACATTATGTGTCTCCAAAACTGAACAGAGACATCTAGAAAAAGATTAAGAGATGAGATAAGAGCTGCTTCTCCAAAGATATGTTGAAAAGATGGTGATGATGAAGATCTAACGCTGGACAGAATCACCTCTTAGGGACATCAGCAACATCAGCTGAGCGCTACCTTTCTCTCAATCATCTACTCATTCTCATCCTCCCACCCTGGGTCTCTGCTGCTCCTGAAACTTACCTCCCTGCCCGTCAGGATGTGGCGGGCCAGCTTGACCTTGGCAAAGTTTCCCTTGCCGATGGTCTTCAGCAGGCGGTAGTTGCCGATGTGTGGCTGCTCATCGGAGCAGGAGGCGATGGAGTTCCTGCACCGGGCGCCCAGCGAGCGACTGGACTGGCTGGTGGCCTTGTCTGAGCGGCTGGCCCCCAGTGACACATGCTGGAAGAAAATGAAGGGGAGGGGTTAAAGAGAGGAGAAAAAACGGAGGGTCACTATCTGTGCCAACACCAGCATGACACAGTGCAGCAGCAGCAGGCTGGCAGAGGACCTCCAGGACTGTCTGTACCCTCTGAGCACTGGTGGTCTCCAGAAGCAAAATGATCTCCGCGAGCTGCTCATGAACTCTGTTCAACAAACAATATGAAGTTACTCTCCTGCTTGTAGGCAGAAACTAAAGTGTTTCTCACATTGCTGTAGAGTCACTGACAAGCCACTGGTTTCACAGATGATCATAACATGCACAAGTAACTGAACGGTGCAGGAGGTCGTTCCTCCCCAGCAATATGACTTTTCAGTACGTCTGTGTCTGGTAGATCACAAAAGGACTTTATTACTTTACCTGGTGATGAAACCACTTGACATACTGGACACTTTACATCCTAAACATTATTCATTATATCTGCAAACTCATCTGCACCTACTTATGTTATTTGCACATCTAAGCACATTCTCATTTGTACATTTCTGTATCACTCTTGTACTCTTTTGATATTTTCTATATTATTTTTCTATATCTTTATCTTATTATATTTTACCTTCACTTTATACCATACCTGATAATCTGTGTTATCTTATTGTTTACCGCTGCTATTGAATATCCATGCTGCTGTAACAACTGAATTTCCCTCAAATAAAATCAATCTAAGACTAAGTCAACCAGCAAACAACCAGCAGCCTGGCTTTATATATATTCTGCTGGTACGCTAACAAAGTGGCATGTTGGTGCTCCAATCTTACCACCAGATGTTTGGTTCATCAAGACAGAAAGGAGCAATGCTGAGCGGAGCTGCATGTGTATGCATGCCCCTCATTCTGGGTTAGCAGCTGTTGTCCAGCACATGAACACTCAGAACATATTGTCCATTTTGGGTTCAGAATCATCTTCTTTAAACTGAAGAATGTCTTTATGCAGCACGACAGAGAATAAAGGTAAAAATACCGTTACTGCAATGTGTGGTAGCCCTGAAGCTTTCACAGCCCTGTAGACAGTTAGCCGCTCGAGTGTGGACTCCAGTGCTTCAGAGCACTGTTGTGCACCACTGATGGAGTCCCAAGCTTGAGTCACAGATAATTTTCAGCAGGGAAGCAGAGCAGAAAAGAAAGGGAGGACAACAGCATGCATTTTCACAAACAAAGCTTGATGTATTACAGTATGAAGCAGCTTCTTGTCATGTGACAAACCAGGGAAAGATACAGAGGAGGGAAGATGGAGAATAGATGGCAGGGAGTGAGGGTAAACACAGGGCACTGCCAGGAGACAGAGAAGCCAGAATATCTGCTAGGAAAGGGGCAAACTAGAAGGAGTCTCCCAGAGAAAGGCATGTAGGAGGAAAGAGTAAAAATTAAAAAAAAAAAAAAAAAAAAGGGAGCAGATGCCGGCACAGTGGTCCCTGGCCGGTCCCAGGCCCTGAGGCATCACACTTCCATCCCCCCCAGCATGTCATCTTGCTCTCAGCTTCACACACACATACAAACACAACCACGCAGCCTTAAGCCCCACCTTCAGACACTCCTTCCTCTCCATGCTTCCATTCCTGTTCCCACGCCCCACCTACAGCCAATTTGGACCCATCTCTACACAACCTCCACCACCGACCGACCGTCCCAACCGACAGCGCTGGAGGCACACACGGCGAGCAGCCTTAATCCACCGACTGTACGCTTGCACATCAAGCCAAGCCAAGCCTGTGCCAACATGGCAAGACAACATTTCATCCGCTCAATTCACTCATCTGTCTTCATCGCTTAATTGTAGAGCGATGACAGCAGATCGAGATCCATTCTAATGGAGGGAACAGATCTGCATTCACAATCAATCATGCACCTCGTAAACTCACACACTTCTGCACACACACACACACACACACACACACACACACACACACACACACACACACACACACACACACACACACACATCTAGTGGCTTAACCATCCTTCTGTGCTGAAAGCTCTGCTAACAAACAGATGGGGGGAGGTCTTGCCAGAAGTGTTTAGGGCAGTGAAATGACATAATGCAACGTCAATCAGTCATGTCACCATTTTGATATCATAGATAGATAGATAGATCGATAGATAGAATCTACATATGCAAAAGCTGCTATTCTGTCCTAGCTTGTGTCTTTTCTGCAGGCCTCTACTATCTTCCACTGTACTGAATGTATGGCGCTGTCTGACACCCACTGGCTCTGGGGTTGGGCGCTTTGTAGGCTGCGCAGCAATGGACTGCACATCATTTTACGCAGTAATCCCCTCGCTTCATACCAGCAAGCCAGATACTCTCCATACATTTGTTCTGGCCTCCTGTGCTCTCGTCCCACCCATCCAATTTCTGGGGAATACACACACACACAGAAGCAGCGGCAGCGGCAGCAGCAGGAGTATAATGTGACATCACTATCTCTCCACAGCCTTATAATAAGAGGTGACGGCTGGTTTTCTGCGCATATCCGCTGAGCGTTATCGTATGCGGATGGACTCATTCCGGGCTGTTTGCCTGCCATCAGCTCTTTCCCTGCGCAGACACTCAAGGTTAGCCCATTTCTACCGAGCCTAAATGTCCATCCAACCTCACTTCCACAGCCCCTTCGTCTAAAGAGGGGAAAAATAGCCCCATCCGTGACCCCCCCCACACCACCACCACCCCCCCATCTGCACTGATAACAAAACCAGAGAATGCCAGACGCCACACATATGAGGAGATCTTTGTTCAGGGATGCACGATTTATCATTTGCATGCACACAAACACAGGCTATGGGCTGTAATTGCACTTACATGGTCTCCAGTACTCCTGTCGTTCCCAGACGGTAATGCAGATCGAGAAGACATGTTTTCTTTCTCCTCGTTCCCTGAGTAAGAATCACGGTGTGCTAGCGCGGATGGTATTTACAGGCTCCACAGACGGAATACCATCCGCAGATGCGACCCACCGTCCCAAATCAATCTGCCTCTTCCCCAACCGGCCGAGCCGCGGTCGAGAGGAGACCTCTGCCTATCATGGCAGCGATGGATATGTGGAAGGGGGGGTGTCCTCAAACAAGCTGCATGTTCCACCATGCACTTTGCAAAAAAAAAAAAAAAAAAATACAGCCGATCAGCGATGCAGCGAATGCAATGCGATTCAAATCCCGAGCATTCGAATAAGTGCTAAAATGCGGTGATGTTTGGCCAGAGCCCAGCGTCTCTGTGGCGACTCTCCACCCCCTGCCTCATTTCGCCACACAAAACAAACACGGCTCCTTCTGGACGTGTGTCATCCCGGTTTGTCATAATACCGACCGACGGAATCTTTCACTTTAACCCCGCCACGCCAATGCAAACCCGCTCCGCTTTGCAGCAGCTCGCAGGAAAACACGGCTTGCGGTGCAGCGGGGGGGAAAAGGCCGAAATGTTCAGAAATCGGTATTCCCGGTCGGTGAGATGCGCAGCAGCGTCAGGTCACAAACAGCACTCCGAGACAAGAACATCCGAGCGGACGTTTTGGAAGTAAAAGCCTGCAATGGCGAGTGCATCTAAAGTCTGACTGCATGAGGAAACAGCTCATAGAAAATATTCTAGCTCTGATATTGTCCAGAATTAGAGGACATTTTACGTCAGTATTCAAATAATCCATGTACAAAATACAAAAACATGCAGTTGTTGTGTAAATTCACTTGTCGTGAGACCAAATCTAAAACAAAGAAGGAGAAAAGAATGTTTGAAAGTATTTTTTAAAAAATACCAAGTAAGTCTGGAGTTCCCCCTAAAATGACATTTTTCTCTCGCCCCACTCCAATGATGACCAAGTTAAAATGTCAAATAAAACAGTTAAATGAAATTTAAATCTCCTTTTTTGGTATTGTGTTTTTCATTGATGTCTATATTTTCATTGAGGATAATATTTTAAATAATAATTATGCTTGGAACGTGTGTCCAACCTCCTTGTCCTCTTGGTCAGCAGTAACAGCTAAATATTTAGCTTCTACTCCTGAGAAAAAGCTAACATTAGCGTGGATTAGCAACCCTGTTACTGTGATTAGAGTAGGGTTAGCAAACAACTAATAAAACATGGTATAAAAATGGTGCCACTGATGTGCAAGCTGAGCCAATCAAGCATTTGATAGTTTATTACCTATTATTGATAATTATGTAGCAGAAAATGGTAAAAGAGAAGGTTTATTTTTCAAAAATTTTGAAGCCCAAATGTCCTCCAATTGTGGAATGACCCATATATCCCTGTCTTTCCTTATATCATTCAGTTTTACTCAGTTTGAAAGGGGGTAACAATATGAAGAATTAAAAATAATAATATTAGAAGACATTCTATTGCAAGATGAGATAAGACTGTTTAATTCACTCAATTCACTGTTTAATTGTTACAGTAGTACTCCCTACATTCGGCAGGAATAGATGACGGCTACCCCAGTTCCACTTTTATTTTGAAAACCAAACCTCTCAGCTTCCTACGTGCGCCGTCTGGTTATTTTAAACTTGACGCAACTGAGATGCGCCACATCAGAGATGCTGACAGGTCCAGCACAACGCAACCCACTGCCGGTTTCACCAGCGTAGATTTTTTGCGTAAATTAGCATAAACTCTCCAAAGATGGCCGAAGTACAAAGCTTCACCATCCAAACCTCTGATTCATGAAGCAGTCCTCTGCTTTCTGTAAAGACTTGCTGGGCATCACGGGTGGTGTAGCAGGGGCCTGCACAGGGAGAGGGGTAGTGTCTGCTGTTGGGTGCCAAGGCTCTTCTCCCAGTTAGAGCAAATCATTTGAAAAAACAGACATCACTTCAATAAAGCCTTAAACCATTTGTTTAAATCCAGTCAATTTATCTTTGATTTAGTGGAGTGGCCAGAAAGAATTAGACGTAACAAATGTTGTTCATCCGACACATTGAAAAGTGCATGTGCATGTACAAAAAATAATGGCACTACATTGCTCATCATCTACTTTTGTTCAACCCCTAATCGATGCTACTTTTAGAAGGTGCATCCTTCCTAACGGCCTGCTTTGACTTCCAGAAGTCATCAGAGAGGGGCTGGCAGAGGGAGGAGAGGTGCACCACCATATGTGCTGCTGTGATTGAGTGGGGTGGGAGTGGTTGGTCCCCACTGGCTTTGTGATGCATGGCACATCACAGCCTCACAGTATATGTGCAGAATGTACTGGAGACGTGGGGATTTGTGCAGAGACGCTGTGTCTGCTCATGAGGTCCTCTTGTATCAGCAGGACACATCTGAGCGTTTCCACAGGACTGTCTGTAGTCATCACACAGCCAGTCGGTGTGTCTATTGTGCTGTCCATTAGGAGCATCCCGTTTTAACATCCGGCTGTGGGGTCGGAAAGGGTTTCCTGGACTGCAAGTACATTTCCCCTCTGCTTCCCTCACCTCTGATCCTTTGTTTCTTATCACTGAAGATATGTACATGACTGATAAATCCTCCACGACAGCGTCTCTATCCAAGTTTTGCTTTCTGCCCAATCCTCTGGGCTCCACGCTGCACATCATTCTTTTCAAAGGACAGAGGTTACTGTTGAACCCATGCTTGAAATGCTCTTCAACCTACTTTTTTAAAAAAACATAATGTGTCTCATTAGAACACCTACGCTTCCCATCCATGACTACGAAACCCAGGTCTCATTTCCACAGACCCTCCAATGACTAGTCTGTGATCCTCATAATAATGGGCTGTTCTACTAGACAAGTCCCTGCATCCCCCTCTCCAGACTTCCTTCAGTTTAGGAGTCAACAGAACCAGTAATTCAGCCTGCTTTGTTCTCACAGTGCAGCCCCTTTTTCTGCTCTCCTCTAGGGGCCTCTTCTAACCTGTCCTCCAACTAACACCACCTCTCCAGCTGTCAAACCCTCAACCAAGACGTGAAGATCAGCTTCAGGTGTTCTCTGTTGTTTAACTAGACATCTAGCAGAGAATGTCCACAGCGACCTCCACCGGTTTGTTCCTCTGTTTGGGTCCCAGTGAGTTGGTGATTTGAGGGGTGATGGGAAAGGATTCAACCCTCCTTGACAGCAAAATGTATTTATCTTTGGTCATCTGTCATCCCCCCAGATGTGTGCGATGGTTGGTGATGGAGGAACAGTTAGGGGATTCAACTGGGCCATCACCAGTTAAATCAGCTACTGGTCCCAGCCACTCAGTTTTATCTGCCACTACAGTCACTAAACTTCTTAGATGTCCAAACTACAAAGTACGTGGCCACAAAATATTGTTTGGTCAGTGTATAAAATTGGGAAATGCTTCAAATGTAGCATGAACCAATCCCAGCCTATACTGTGAAAAATAAAAGTGCTTACTGGAAACTAAAATAGGTCTTTGCAGATGATTAAAGATATTTAAAAGTTCTTTAAAGAACCAATTCTTCAAATGGTTCTTAGAGCCATTAGTGCTAAAATTTTTAAATTATTTTTAAGAAAATATGACAAATGCAAGATTTTTGTTCGAATTTCTGGGTCTTCTATTATAATATTATTAAAATATGTTTGATATTTTGGATTCTGGACTGTTCTGGTCTGGGATATTAAAACATACCTGCTTGGGATTTGGGAAACTGCCACAGACATTCTCGCTGTGTTTTAATGTATTATAGACCAAATGAGGACATCTGCAGATTTATCAATGACAGCTCAAGTTAAGGAACCACATAAAGTACATGAAGAACAAAAGGTTCTTTAGTTGGTGATAGTGTTTTCAAGCTTTTTGAAGAAATAGTCAGCAACCAATATGTTTATGACAGTGAAAGATGGTGTTGTTGGTTTATCATCAGGTAGCCTTGCTAGCCCAGAAAAAGCAAAACTAAATTCGTTAATGAGGATCCCCAGGTTAGTTATTTAGACATGAATTTTGAAATATCTCAGTGATGCTGCCGCTATTAGCTGTCTCCTTGTAAATTATAAGTCTGTTATCCAAAGTTTTGCTCCACTGTCTTTTCACTTCTTATACTTGCATTTGCAGTGATGGAGCACCTTATCTGTAAGGTCAGCTGGGATAGACTCCAGCCCCTGTAGGAACAGTCAGCAATCACAAAAGTCATGAGGAGGCAACCCCAGGGGACTATGATTGGCAACATTCCCCACAATGACCCAGTATATCCAGAGGTTTTAAATGATCAATGTTATCAGTACAGAATGTTGGACACATTTCTGTCACATCATGGAATATAATGGCCACATCACCCAACTCACACACAAATCACTAAGTCATGGTTGAGGCAGACAACACAGGCCAAACAGCATGATGGCCCAGTGGGTTCTGTAAGCAGCAAATGCATCAGAAAGGAAAAATTAAATGCAGAGTCTAAGTTGAACTCTTTTTTTTTAAAACTTGTTAATGGTAATCTTCTATTCAGCACACATGCCTTGCTGCATCCAAAACTAGTCAAAAATGGATGCCAACCTCTTTAGGTGGAGAACTGAAGTGATGCCACTAGTCCAACTCCAGCAGAATGATATTTTATCAACTGGCTACTCGAGAAGTAATCAAGGAATGTTCTTTTTTTAAAAACATGCATTGTTTGGGGAAATTGCTAATCAAACATTGCATTCTCAACATGAGAGAGGGGTCAGCAGCCCTTTTGTTTGTCTGTATTGTTACCAGGGCTGCACAGTGGATCACCAGTTCATGTCCCGGCCTGGGCCTGGGATCTTTCTGTGTGGAGTTTACATGTTCTCCCGGTGCATGCGTGGGTTCTCCGGCTTCCTCCCACGGTCAAAAAACCTGCTGAGGTTAACTGGTAACTCTAAATTGTTCGTAGATGTGAATGTGAGTGTGATAGTTTGTCTCTAAGTGTAGCCTTGTGATAGACTGGTGACCTGTCCAGGGTGTCCCCTGCCTTCACCTTAAGTCATCTGGGATAGACTCCAGCCCCCTGCAACCCTAATGAGGATGAAGCGGTGTATAGGAAATGGATGGATGGATGTTTTGTTACCATTTACATTAAGATGTGACATACAGAAATTCTAAGAGGCTGGGCCAAAATCAGGGCCATCCATCCATCTATCCATCCATACACTGTTATACAAACTTTATTATGCAGAGGGTCTGGGGTGGAGCCCATCCCAGCTGACAGAGGGTGAAAGGCAGGGCACACCCTGACAGATCACCAGGCCATCGAAGGGCTAGAGATGTCACCACTGAAGAAATAACAGACAGAACTTAGATCAGGGGTAGCCAACACGGTGCCCGCGGGCGCCTGGTTGCCTGCAGAGACCTTGTGAGTTGCCCCCAACACATGTTCTAAAAATAACAGTAGTCACCATGAAATTCCTTATAAAAAATTATAGTTGCTGTTCTTTTTAAATCAAAATACTTACATTGATGCAGATTTTAAATTACAAAATTTGTTTTATATATATATATATATATATATATATATATATATATATATATATATATATATATATATATATATTTTTTTTTTTTTTTTTTTTTTTTTTTTTTTTAAAAACAAAAATGTCTTTGGTGCTCACTGCGCATGTCCAACCACCACGTCATTCTGCTGAAGCGTCCGGGCGCAGACACTTTGGGAAGCTAGTTGTGGTTTTTACACCCAAAACATGACTGAGAAGTGAAAGAGAAAACACTACTTTCACGATGACTGGGAGGAAGAGTTCTTTTTCACGACAGTGAAAGATAAATGTATGTGTCCTATTTGCGGGGCGACTATTGCGACGGCAAAGCGGCACAATGTGGAGAGACGCCACTTTAGCCGCTACATAGCTTCCATGCTAACTAGCCACCTGCTAGCGCACATAGACTGTATGCGCACTACGGACAGAAAAAGCCCAGGACTTAAAGGCAGCTTTGGCATCTACTACACGGCGAAAAGTTTCTTCGTGGAGAAAAATGTACCTTTAGAAAAGCTTGCTTTAGTGACGGCCGACGGGGCTCCTCCATGACGGGTCGGCATGTAGGCTTCATTGTACGATGCAGAGGTGATCCAGACTTCCCAACATTCCTACATTACCACTGCATCATTCACCAGCAGGACATATGTATGTACAAAAGTGGCCGGATTTGATCATGTGATGACTCGTGTCGTGAATATCATAAATGGCTCCAAAGCCAAACAACCAGGACATTAAAGGTGCTGCTGGAGGAGCTGTCAGCTGAACATGGTGACCTGTTACTACACACAGAAACCCCATGGATCAGCAGGGACCAGTTTTGCAGCGTTTTTTGTCACTGTTGGCCGAAATCAAAGAGTTGATGCAATCCAAAGGGGAAGACACCTTGCTGCTTGAGGACACTGAGTGGATTCTTGCCTTTGCATTTTTAATGGACATCACTGGGAAACTGAACCATCTGAACTGTGAGCTGCAAGGTAAAGGTAAGACATGATAAGCTCTGCAATGCCAGCCTTCCCACTAACACACATTTACAGACAAAGACAGAGGTAACACATGTTGTCATTCAAAACACTGTGCCATTACACAAAAATGTGAAAAATAATTTGTTGAAAATACGTAATGATTTGTTGTTACGATCTGTTAAAAATGATGCAATGCTGGTGAAAAATGCTGGTGATTAGTACTAATGTGATAGGATTCATTTCAAAATGTGAAAGAGTTGATTTTTTTTCTTACATAACTGATAATTTGTACAAACATAGGACAGAGTTCATGAATTGTTCAAAAATGTTACAAAGGTAGTGGTTTGCACAAATGAAGCATGATTTGATGACAGTTAATGATTTCCTAAAAATGTTAGAAGTGACAATTTGCACAGAAATGTAACTGGTGTGATTTTGAACAAAATGCTGCAAATATGCTGATTCATACAAAACTGCCAAGAAAGATATTTACCAAAGTTTCAGAGATGGGATACCTCTGACTTTTAAATATTGGAACAGATTTCCATATATATATGTGTGTGTGTGTGTGTGTGTGTGTGTGTGTGTGTGTGTGTGTGTGTGTGTGTGTGTGTGTGTGTGTGTGTGTGTGTGTGTGTTTCCTGCCGTCATTGTTGTGGAAATCGTTGTTAATAATTATTATAAGGAATAATTAACGTAAATGTGATCAGTCTTTTTACATATTATTTTCATTATTATTATTGTTTAAAGATGATGGCACAAGTTTGCTATTGAGGAAGTTTGTATCAAACAAGGTGCCCTTCGTACTACTCAGTACCCTTGAAGTTGCTCTCAGGTTCAAAAACGTTGGTGACTCCTAACTTAGATTCTGTTCAAACACTTTTAACAGAGGTGCTTGTGTCATATAAGCCGATGACTTTCTGTTTGTAAAACACTGATGTGTTTGAACTTTGGGTTACTGTATATGTGGTCAGAAGACTTATTGTAAAAACAAATTATATCTGATCAGCTTTTTGAGAGTCAAATTAGCTTCTTTAAATGTATTTTTATTTTTAGTTGTGTGTTTGTATGTTAATTCAATGCATTTCCTGCCTTTATTAACCCTCCTGTTGTCCTCATTTATGGGCACTAAAAAATATGGTTTCCTTGTCTGAAAAAAATCCAAAAATTCAGCAAAAAAATTTCTGAAAATTTGCAAAACCTTCAGGAAGAAAATTCCAATAATTCCTTAAAAGTTTCCCTTAAAAGTTTTATTTATATAAAAAAAAAAAAAACAATTTGGCATTCACAAAAAATCTACCAAAATTCAGCGAATTTTGCTGGATTTTGGTTGATTTTTTTGTGAATGTTCTTAAGAAACATTTTTAACATTTCTTTTTTTCCACCAAAAAATGTTCAAAGATTTCCCAAAAATGTTGAAAATGTGGACATCAGAAGTTTCACTGTGAAAATATATTTTTTTCCCACATTTTCAGACTTTACAACGGGTCAATTTTGACCTGCAGGACGACAGGAGGGTTAAAGTACTTTGAATGCCTTTGCATTTAGGAGGAGCTGCAGAAATAACGTTCATTTTAGTTTTTCTCATGTGATGCTTCACAACAGCCACCAGAGGGAGACAATGTGTAAGTAATTATAACAATAGTCAAGCGTGGTGAAAGAAGAACAAAACAATAGTACACTTTGAATTTAACTTGACCAATAATATCACATATACATTTAAGATTTCATATGTGCCATGAAATGTTATTCAGTTATCATTTGTGGGGTTATTTGAAATCATATGGGTACAAAATTTAAAGGCATTTACAAATGTTCTTCTGTTTGTGCTGCTTCCCTTGATTAGACACAATGTGCATTGTAGCAGACAGATAGTAGAATTTATTCATTATTATGCTAAACCTGTACTGGTCTCTAGATTCCACCACCGAGCCTCCTTTTTAACACCAAATACCTGCAGGGTTTGTTTCAGCCAGGCATGTGCCCCACTGCCCTTCAGCTGGGTTTGTCATGATCCACCCTGTCAGAGCCTATGACCTGTTGTGTAACCGAATAAAAAACACGGGCTCAGGTTCAGGAGTCAAGGGGCAAACAGACCGATTGTTAAGTGTGAGAGGGCAAGTTTGCAGCACGCACTGTCAGCAGGAGGGCAGTGGGGATGTGGAGTCATTAGGCTCCAGCTTTAACTCTGCACTGATGAGAGATGGCGGAGGTGGGGTGTGGGGGTCATGCAGAGGTGAGAGAGGCTGCTGTGGCCTCATGTTCTAGTTTTTGTTGTTTAAAGCTTTTAAATCCTTTGAACTTATCTGGACTGCAAGAAGAATACAGATAGATTGGTGCTAGTTCCTCTCTGTCGTCTCTCTGCAGCCAGAAGGTCATAAACTACCAGATCATATTTTACACTGAAGTGATGGCTTAGGAAAAGGTGTTTATCAAGATCACATTTCTCACAATTTTCATACTCTTTTGAGAATCTAGTTGTGACTATTTTTATCAGAGTTTACAATGAGAAAACTTGTGAACAAAGAAAAAGACGTTTTCAAACAACTTACAGCTACATAAGATACAATTGAACCCATCAACTTTTTTATTTAATTATTCAATCAGTAACAACTTTACAACTGTGGGATGAAAAAAAAAAGTTTGGGCTTAGAAACAATTTGAACAGACTTTTGCAATACAACAAGTTTCTATATATATATACAAATATAATCCAAACTGTAAACTAGAGAGTAAATTACAAGCCGTATAACAGTGATTTACTGACGCTGATGCTATTGAAACTGTTTTCTCAACTACAGCTCTACCAGATTTGGTGCAACAGAAATGAAGCGCAACAATCCTGCAGTTTAGGCAGCGTCTTCACTGAATGTGCCATGGTTTGCAAACCTCTAAAAATTGTAGCGGGCTGTGTTGTAGTAACAGATACAGGCTGACACTGGTCTATGGACATCAAGGGTGGAAATTGTTAGGCCATACCTGTAAAAGGGGTTGCAGCTGGTTGGTAATCATCACTACAGAAGAATAGTCCCTGGTCACTAAAAACAAAACTGAATCAAAAAGCAAGACTAAAAGTGAATCTTACATGCTCCTAATATAATGTTTCATAGATAGTATTGTTTATTTATGTCTGATAATGTATAGTATGTGGATCATTCCAGAATTGGAGGACATTTTACATCCCACACATCAAATTTCAAATGATCCATGTACAAAATACTAAAACATACAGTTGTTGTGTAAATGTAATTGTCCTGAGACTAAATCTAAAAACAATTAGGAGACAAAAATGTTTGATAATATTTTTAAAAATACGAAATAAGTCTGTAGTTCCTCCTAAAATGCCATTTTTCTCTTGTCCCACCCCCCTGATGACCAAATTGAAATCTCAAATAAAGCAGTTAAAATTTAATTCAAATCTCCTTTTTTTTGGTATTGTTTCTTTCATTGATGTCTCTTGTAATTGTGGGAACATGTTTTTTAAATCAACATAATATTCTAAATAATAATTACTATGCATGGAACTTGTGTCCCACAACATGCATGCAATCCTGTTAGCATAACATTTTTAGCTGGAAGAAGAAAACAGTGAATCACATGATATGCAGGAATTAACATTTTTAGCTGGAAGAAGAAGAAAACAATGAATCACATGATACGCAGGAATTAACATTTTTAGCTGGAAGAACAAGAATAAAACAGTGAATCACACGATACGCAGGAATTAACATCATCAAACAGTTTTCCAAAAGAATGGGTAGAGCAAAGCTATGTCCTCTCTTCTATTTTTGAGATTTTTATAACATTGTCAGCCTTGATTGAATGTCTCACTCTACCTCATGCGACACTGTTATGCATATTATCAGAAGAAGACAAATTCTTCTTAGTTTTTTCTTTATTGTTTTCCATCAGTAACAGCTAAACATCTAGCTTCTACTCCTGAGAAAGAAGCTAACATTAGCATGGATTAGCAGCCCTGTTACTGTGATTAGAGTAGGGTTAGCAAACAACAAATAAAACATGGAATAAAAATGGTATCATTGATGTGTAAGTTGAGCTAAGTAAGTCTTTAATAGTTTATTAGCTATTATTGCTGATTATGTAGCAGAAAATGGTAAAAGAGAAGGTTTATTTTTCAAAAAGTTTGAAGCTCAAATGTCCTCCAATTCTGGAATGACCCATGTACATTTAGGGGTAGAAATTAACTAAGCACATTTGCTCAAGAATATTATTTCAGTACAGTTTTGAGGTTACTTGATTTTATGTGTGCAGCATAGCAGCAGTTAGTACTGTGGTTTAACAGCATAAAGGTCCTGGGTTTGAACCTTCTGGTCGACTGGAGTCTTTCTGTGTGGAGTTTTAATGTTCTCCCTGCGCCTGCATGGGTTTTCCAGCTTCCTCTGACAGTCCAAAGACATGCATGGGAGGTTTATTGGTGATTCTAAATTAATGTAGTGAGCATGAATGGTTGTTTGTCTCTTCGTGTTGGCCCTGTGATGGACTGGTGACCTTCTGCCCTAAGTCAGCTGACACAGACTCCAGCCCACTGTGACCCTCCACAGGATGACATGGGTGTAGCTAATAGATGGATTGATAGACGTACTTCTCTTGATACTTCTGCTCCACCTATTGTACTTTTGACTCCACTACTACTATTTACAGCAGATTAAGATTTTATGCATGAAACAGATTTTCGGTTTTAAATCGGGGTTCCTTTCGTTTTAAAAAAATCAATAATTTCATGATCTCTTAGCCACAATCATTTAGTGTCCTCACATATATATTTCATGTGCTGCAGATTTCTGAAATTTGGTGATAACACAGTGGTTGCCTGCAGTTCAAAATCAGTAAATTATGGGTTGTGTGATGTGTGACAGCTCAGACTGCGCCAATAATAGCCCGTGTAGTTTCAAATGGTTTTCTTGAGTCCATTTAGCAAATTTTTCAAAGATCTGGTCCTAGTCTTCAGCCTAGGGGTTAGAAACCTCCTGCTTTTAAAAGAAGTAGATGTACCCAACACTATTTAAAGTAGCCCCATTTTATCCATCTGCTGCTGACACATTAGAGCATCAGTAATATTAATTTAAGTTCTAATGAGCTCTTCAGCATCAAACATACTGTTTCTTTTTGTACTTTTTTGATGATGATGCTTCTTTTCCTTTCTTTTTAATGCACTTTAATAGGTGTTTGAACGATAAGTAGTTTTCATTTTTAGGTTTGTGAGAATTTAATTAATTCCAAAATTTTAACATGTTGCTAAAAATAAAGGGTGTTTCTACTCACTGGAAGCATGCTTGACATCTGCAATAGAATCTACCGTCAATGGTATGACACAAAACACTCAGTGTCATTCATTTCCTCTTGCAAATTCATTTGAATTTCTGTTGTTTATTCTATTTTTGTTCATCTTAAGTTATTTGTGTCTAAAGTTTAATGTACACCAGAATACAGGTTAATGGCAGCTGGTATTGCTGGAATTGAACACAGTGAATGTTTTGTGCTGTATGTTGGCACAACGAGGGAGCAGTGTGGAAACATCGCAGACTGCAATAAAACCAAGTACAGTGAGTCTGTGGCTCCCTGTGGGTTCTGGTGCACAGGTCACACTTGTGTTTACCCTTTCTTTCACCTCCCTCTGATACCAGATAAGCTCTCTTTTGGGGTCTAATGGGGTGAGTTTACACTAAATTCTAACTCAGATTTGGGCTTCCTGCAACACCTCTTCCTGATGGGGTACAGGACACAACCTTGCTTACGTAAATAAGCTGGGGGAGAAGGCACGAGGAGCCAAAGGTGAGACCCTGTGGCCATATTTCACAAGAGGAACCATTGTTTAGCCTCAGACTTATTCCTTGCCATGCAAAGTAGTTTCCGTTCTTGCAAATGGCCTGAGCCAACAAATTTGTTGTTAACGTAGGAGCAGACAACTTACTGGCAGGTACGGTGGCTGAGGACAAAGCAAAGTGGGGGAGACTTCTTCATGAACACCGGAGCTGCTTCTAGTTGGACAAACAGTGTGTTACCTTTGTTCAGACACACCGGGGGACACAAATATGTTGTCATCAGAAAAACATTTCAGGATATTTTCAAATGAAACTGACTGATTCGTGCATGTCTTAATTCATTTTTAAAAGTTTGCTCAGTGGAGTGACTTGTGACTGCAGTGCAGAACAGAACAGACACTAGAACACAAACATTTAACGCCTAACATTTAATAACAAATCAAGTATCAGCGGCCGTCATCCTTTTCTTTAGGTGCTGTCATGACCATGTTTGTGTTTTGGGTTACAACAACAGAAATTGGTCCCAAAGAGTAAAGGTGAGGCCGCTAGGACTGGCCATGGACTTCCCTCACAAGTACACAGCCCTTAAGGATGTCCGTTTGTCCACCCTGTTTTCCATGAAAAGATCTGACAGCATGGTCACTCACTGTCATCCCCACTCTCCCTTCTTTTTTTGCCTCTCGTCTATTTTTAACCTCATGTTTTTGTCAAGGCTTTGTTGGGACCGAGGAGAATGCAGCACTCCATCACCACCAACAAGCACAAGTGAATCTGTCATTCTGCAAAGCAATAGGAAAATCAGATTTTTTTAAAGCACTGTTTCACTTTGAGTTTTGTTTTCAAAGAAAAACATCAAGAAACTGCTGCATGGTGTGCTCATATGAGCCCTTTATGAACGTCCTGGAGCTCACATGCACATGTACTTTAACAAGTAATTATTACATGCAGCGAATTTCAGGATTCTACATATGAAAAACACTGACCCTCTACCGCCATGTCAGTGGCTCTGAAAATTAAAACAGCACTCGTTAAATGTTAATGTCAGAAATTAGCATGCTTACAATGGCAATGCTGTATCCTCAAGTGTGGTATTACATTTATTATGTTTACTATGTCTTGTTTAGTACAATAGCATACATTTGCTTATTAGTGCCATTTAAGGCTGATGTCATTAGTTTAGATTTAAGTATTTCATTTCAATTCAGTTCAATTTAGTTAAATTAATTTTAAATTGATTCATTTCAATTTAATTACAATATATCATAAAACAAATACCATAAAGCACAGACACATCACAGCAGATAAATGTCAGCAGCTAACCACTGTTAAGTGGTTAGTGAAAGTTCTGCATTATTAATGTTAATCAAGTAAAAGTATGTAAATTCTGTCTTCAAGTCTTTAAAGTAAAATTGCTCACTGTAAAAAATTTAGGCCTTTGAATTACATAGTGGTGCAGTTTTGCTCTTGAAACTATGATATATTCCATGTTTAAAGTTGGTTACAGGAAAACACGTAAACCAACCAAAAAACTTTAGATTGTGATAGCTGAGATGAATGCAAAATTGATGCCAAAATATATTCAGTTTGTAAATTAACTAGAAAATAAAGCTATCAGATATATTCTGTTAAAAAAAATAAAAATGTATTTCTTCTCTGAGATTATGTGGAGCAAAATACTGTATAAAAAGAAAAGACTCACATAAAGCACAAGTAGCCCAGATTTGTCCTTAAGTGCCTTACTTGAATAAAATCTACTTTGTTACATTCCACCAATAGGAGTATAAAACTAATATGCCAGGAAGTTCAAGGTTTATAATACAGTTGGGGAAAAAATATCATGTGAGGTGTTTTATACTGAATAGCAGTGATCCACAGTGTTGCTGCTTTTAATTATTGCTGGCATTCTGACAAAATAAAAGGACATCATAATGATTACATTTCACCCTGAGAGGGACATTAATGTCTGCATTAACTGTCATTGCAACCATTCATCTAGTTTTTGAAATATTTCTTACAAAATCACAACTATATTCCTGGTGGTGGCAGGGAGGAAACATCAGAGGACCACTGAAGTCACTTACTGTATATTCAAAGCCAAGAACTGTAAATGTATGTAAATCCAGTAGTTGTCAACACATTTCACCAAAAGACAAAATAAAGGGCTTCTAGTGAATCTGAATGAATGCCTGTACAAACTTTTATCAGAATCCATCCATGACAGGCGTCTGGACAGACCAACATAACCTTCCCTACAGCCAGGCTGACAGTAGACATCAGAATCAATGGGATGATTCACCTGGTTGTGTTAAGATCATCACCACCTGCAGGTCCATCTTCTTATTTAATGCTGTATCACCCCTTGATTGGCATTAATGCTGAGTGTCCTGCTGTAAGGAGGCCAGGTCTGCGAGGCCAGGGGATGTGCTTGCATAAATACAGACAATCAAGACCAACAAAGCCTCCCCCTGTTTCTTTCTCACTATTATATGGACGTCAAAATAGTTTAAACAAAGGAAAACAAATAAGTCCACAGGTTGGGATGTTTACAGTGTAGGTGGCTTCAAGCCAGCGCAGACCTGAGCAAAATATTTATATCCATGCACCCACCCAGAGTAACTTTCAGCACAAATCAAATGTATCATCAGTGAAAGGACCAAATTCCGATGCATGTACAAGTTTCGTTGACGCATTTTAAGACAAATGCTTTCAGATATTGTCAAAGTTTATTTTAGATAGAGTCCCTGCTTTGAACAAAGGTGAACTTCCTCCACTCTGCCTGCTTGTGGCCAAGGCCTAAGAACGATGATTTAATGTGACTACTGACAATGAAACAAACAGGTTGCCGTGTCTGCTCAGCCTGATCTGGAAAAGAGTGGGCACATGGAGGCAAGGCCCTGCACCTCCTCGCCGCTAAATAAAGATCCACTTGATGGATATGCCTGGATAACATAAATCAGGATATCCCATCAGGAGTGATGAAGTGCACCATTGTTTTGGTTCAAGTGGGCAGCCATCCTGACAGACAGTGTATACTGGACATGGGAGAGGACAGGAGGTTCTCTCTATTGAATCTTGCCCTGATGGGTCATGTCAGAAGAGGTTGTTTGTATGTGGTTACACAATGTGTTGGCTGACGGGGCTCCACGTTCCACGTGAGGATGGGTTAGATGCTTCATAATACCATCTGTCCAATGATGGCAACCAAATGCTGCCTGTAGGTTTGTTACTTGATTTGGACTGAAAACAATTTGTGTTTTGGTGATTTTTTTTCTACAAATACATGGAAGTGGTATCGGATCATGCAACACTCGGGAAAACACAGAAGAATATATGGAAGAATTCAAAGTCTTCTTGAACAATTTCAGATCAAACATCATGTTTGACAGTGAATTATTTCACCCTTTAGATGCTAAACTGATCAAAGACAGCCAAAAACTCCGAGCAACTATCTACACTGAGCCCACTAAGAGGAACATTTGTTGGCTACAAGTAGTTCCATCCAACGCTACTTACTGTTTTCCTCCGAGTTGGTTTACAGACTGACGAATTTGCTCCACTGAGAGAGATCAGCAGATCTTAAAGGAAAAGTCTCTTGCAAAGGGTTACCCTGTTCAATGAATTCACCGCACTCCCAACAAGGCCAGAGAGACATCCAGAGAATCTTTCAAGAAATAATGTCACACAGAAACCATTCATGTCTATTCACTGCTAGTTTTTCATCTGTGTCCGGTGAAGTTCAGCTTATAGCTTTAAAAATGTTTGGATATTAATTATGTGCTGAAAAAGTTGGAAATTTGTCCAGAAATCTATTAGTGTTTGCAAGTAAAAGAGGAAAATATCCCAAACTCATCCCAATATCCACGATAACCTAAATTCTCCCTGTCATAGTGTAGATTTCAAAGGGAACGCTTGCATTTGTCTCTCAAAAAACAAAAAAATAAATAAAAAAAATAAACACCCGCAAGAGGCAAAGGACTTGAAAAAAACCTAAAATTTACTTAAATATGTGATACATCCTGAATCACACAAATTTTGCTGAAACACACATGCATTAATAAAAATCTGCAAGCACTACAGAATGCCAGAATTTAACTGCTTTGTACTGCATTCAGTTTTAACTTGTCACCTGTAGCCTGGACTTGAAGTGTTAACACATGCTTGGAATAGCCTCTGTCTGTGTCATGAGCTCAAAGGCTCTGAGTTTTCTTTCCATAATTAAATATTTTCAGTAAATATCAATGGGACCAATTGTAGAAAAAAATATAAGCAGCGCAGTGAGCTCCAGCAACAAAAACGTGACAACAATGTGAGACCCTCTCAGGTCGGTACAATTAAGACGTTTAAGCCACTTGAAAGCTTGCACTGGCTGCAGAGTGAATGAAAAATTCAATAATAAGTACATATTTGAACTGCATCTAAAAAGTCTTCACATTATGTTAGAAAAAAAAATTCAGTTGTGAGTCAGTAAAGTCTTCTTCTGTTGCTGAAGCTGCTGAGCTCTTCTAAAGTAAACTGTGCAGGTGTTTGTAAAGCTTCTTTCAGGGTCCATTTGTTTTTTCCCTTTTTGGCTCTAGTTCCTGAAGGAACTCTTTTGAAAACTCAACTGTTTGTACAAACAAGGATGCCGTGACACCTCATAGTTGAGAGTTTTCTGCAGGAAACATCTCATTCCTGAGATGTAGTGTTGGACAGGCAAATCCAGAAGACACGCAATACACAAACACGGGCATTGTAAAAAGTAATCACTTAATTCTGTTGTTTCCTGCATTTAAAAGGAAGCTGTTTGTCAAAGCTGTTTGCACGTATCAAGTTCTGCATCTGCAACAGCAAGAGTATAAAGGGTCGCCTATCTGCAGCAAATTCAGAAAATTGTTTTATGACTTTATGGATGTTTAAACACCTATTTAAAATCTTTGGTGTGTGTAAAAGTCTAGTAAAACGGTGCTTTTACAGGTGTGTGACCAAAAGTAAACCAGGTTTTACAGATTTTTACAGCCTGACACCCTTTTGTTCAAGCTGATAGCTGACTTAAAGAGTTTAAGATCAGACAACATTTCAGTAAACAGGAGACATCGGTTCAGACTGAGTGATCAGGATAGATTTAGAGAGGAAAGAAAACACTGGAACGGCCTGTCTAGACTAAACAACCCTGGTGCTCAGACCTGACCTGAAACGTGTGCCCCTTTGAGCCACAACACAATCTCTGGAGTACTTTGAGATACACAGAGCACTGCACAGAAAACAGAAAAGAGTGGAACCATGAAAAGTGCATGACAGTGTGAACAAAGACAGGGCACGGCTTGCTTCCGAAAACAAACAGCGAATACAGCCTGATGGATTTTCCATTGCAGAGCTGTGTTAATGAGAGGAAGCAGGGGAGTGCTTCCCAGGGATTGCATTGTGATACTGTGCACCGTTCCACCTTCAACAGCTTGATCGAGGGAAACCTCCAACAGTTTGGCCCTCAGTCCTACCTGCTCTTCTCAGTCAGAGATGGCAATCCCCGCCTGGGATACTTGGAAATCAGCCGTCCAGCATCCGCCTTCAGCCTGCTATATGAAAGGATGTCTGATAATACTCTTAGATATACATATGACTCAGAAGTCACATTGCCAAGCTTAACATTCACTTGATGCCAACTTCACTTAACGTTCTTCCTGTTCTGTCCCACAAATTCGTGGAACATTAAAAATACAAACAAGTGCACAGTGCAGTCAGAGGTCAGAGATATTTGGGATCTATTGTTGGTAACATGTAAACATCTTCAAGACATATTTCAAGAACTCTGAGACTTTTTTAGACATATATGAGCTTTTGCTGTGATGCAGTTACAAGTTTGCCCACCGATCTTACTGAGTCATAAATCAAGCACATGTCATTAGGTGGAAGGTGCTGCACCTCCCACCAGCTGGCCATCATGGATGCCAAAAAACCTGGAGTAAAGATAAACAGACAGTTTATTGTTTATTTTCTATTTGCAGTGGAATATGTTATCAATGACATACTGTCAACGTTATATTTAGTCTAACATCTTGTCATTAATTGTATATAAGGGACAGAATGATGTGTGCAGACTTACTTGTCACATTTTTCTGCTGAGGGGGAAATTTCCTCTAGCCTCACCTTAAAATTGAAATTAAAGTGGATATCTACAAATAGATATCACAGCTGGTTTGAAAGCCAGTCGAGGTTCACTATGCACCATAAACAAGTGGACTTCAAAGAAACGTTGGAAATGAACATTAATTGAATATTCATCGATTCTGGACCCCTCAGTAAGGGAGAAGAAGTAGATTAACTAAAATGCTTTACAAAGAGAAAGTGAAGGGTTTATAGTATAAAGGCTCTTAGTCAACTTGTGGTGTACAGAATAAAGTACATGTTGATGGCTGATTATTAATCATTGTTATAGACCACATGGAAAATTTTAGACTGCACTCTAATAAGCAGCTTCATAATTAGTTAAAAAATATTTATACTTAGGTATTTGACTTGACTTATTAAATCCTCTGCTGCTCTCTGCTGTTATTTTAAATTTCTACCTAGAAATCAAAATTCTGTGAGTAATCATCTGGATCGGAAACACTTTGGTGTGAATTTTCACTTCTCTTTATTTGTTTTACTACTTTGCTTTTTACTAATCACAACTGGAAGTTAGACAATAAGCACAGCTTTTTACAGCTTTTTACAATCAGTCAGCGACAATTGGTTTATTAACCTGTTCTTACCATTTTTAAGTTTGCCAAATTCCAGAAATGAAGTAGAGCACTGCTGCATCCATGTTAGTCAGAGCAATAGTAGCAGCCTCTGCAGTCAACGTGCCACAGTCTGAAGCCTTCAAAAACTGGCTCTGGTTGTGTTTTTCTATGAGACACAACCTGGTCTAGGCACAGGCAGGGAAGGAAGATGTAAAAGGTGCTAAACCACAACAATGGCTTGAATTCCAGTCAAAATGTGCAGAGACAGCAGTTACTGCTACTCTGCTATGCTAGGCTAGTTAGTTTTTAGCAGGACTACATTATGTGGTGTTACCTTTATTTCTATTATGATTGAAGACTCAGATGTTTCCTTTTCAGATGTGGTTGAACAGATTGAATTTTTAAGGCCCTGATTTAGTTTTCAAAATGGAGTTTTCAAATTTCAGGAAAAAAGTGTAGCTAAGTTAGCATTTAAGTTAAGCTAGCTAAGGCTAACAGCTAGTCAGAGCGCGATCCCTGCAGTGTGGTTTTTATCTTTGTTGCATCTATCCATCCATTAGCTCTAGTTGTAGAGGATTGCATGGCCTTTGAGGGTGGAACACCTTAAAAAAATACCCTCAGACTTGCAACTTTGACTCCACTCACCACCTTCAAGCTTAAACTCCAACAAATTGTAGTTGACTGTTGCTCCTGCTGATCGCTTCAGACCTTACTTACACGCATACATACATATACACACACAATTTCCTTCACCTCATGCATACTTTTTTTATTCACATGCATATGCTTCCATGCTTCTTACTTGTTGACCTGTTTACTTTTGTTCTGTGTTATGTTTTCATGTGTATTTGTGTCTGTAGTTTACATATTTGTTCCTGCTGGTGCCTCTTGTCCAGGTCATGTTTGCAAATGAGAACTGGTTCTCAACTATTTTTACCTGGGAAAATAAAGGTCAAATAAAATGAAATAAATTGCTGACATCGGTGGGATTGCACCCTGGACAAGTTGTAAGTTCGTCACAGAGACAGATAAACATCACCATCATTATTCATCAATTACCGTATATACTACTGTTCAAAAGCTTGGGGTCACTTAGAAATGTCCTTATTTTTGAAAGAAAAGGATTTGATTTTTTCAATGAAAATAACATTAAATTAATCAGAAATACAGTCTAGACATTGGTTTTGTAGAAAATGACTATTCTAGCTAGAAATGGCAGATTTTTAATAGAATATCTACATAGGGGTACAAAGGAACATTTCCAGCAACCAACACTCCTGTGTTGTAATGGTACATTGTGTTAGCTCATGGTGTTGAAAGGATAATTCCTGATTATAAAACCCTTATGCAATTATGTTAGCACATGAATAAAAGTATGAGTTTTTATGGAATTCAATGAAATTGCCTGAGTGACCCCAAACCTTTGAACAGTAGTGTATGTCCTGAGGAAACCCATGCAGGAGGCACATGGAGAACCTGTGAACTCCATACAGAAAGGCCTCAGGGACCAGCACTGTCTATCTGTGAAGTGAAAGTGCTAATCACTGCAGTGCGACCCTATGTTTGTTCTAGTCACTGTGATATTTTGATGTTGTTTCCCTCAATATGCAATTTTGTACTTTCAAAGTCTTTTTCAAAGTGTGAGATTATAGTCGTAACTCAATATGGTTAAATACACTATAAAGTAACTACATTTTGGCTGTATAGGTGAACATAACCTCTCTGTCAAGAAAAGCATGGATACAAAATCAGTCAAGGCTTTGTATTTAGATTTTTTTGTCTAAAAGCATGTGTGAATGGGGATCTTCACCTGTTGTTCTATGGTTTTAAGTGGGTGGACGCTACAGTAAGTCTAACTTATCAGTGACAAAAACAATCACTTTTGTTTCTTTTCATGATCAGGTATGAAAATGAATGACTGTAATATACTGCAGCCAGATTATGTTTGAATATCAAATTGCTTGTAGCAGATGAACAAAGGATAGCAACTAAATCTAAAATGTAGACTTGCTGGATCATCCATATTTGCTGAGAAACCTGTGACCAAACTTTGCCACAGTGACCTCGCTGCTCTATGATGATGATTAGATGCTCAAACATCAATGAAATCCCGCGACCTTCATATAAACATATCACAGCATGTCCACCAGCTGGAAAATCCCACAAGTTCACAACAGACCTCATGAGTTATTTTAACATTTTAAAGCAGCCAGCCAGACATTCACATTCAGATACAGACCCTCGGACTCGGAGGGGTCAGCGTGCAGAATGACCCCTGCTGAGGCTGCCCGACTTTGTTTGGAGAAGCCCACGAGCAGCTCAGACATGAAAAAGCTCGGCGGCTGCAGCAGAGGGGAAGTTCCCTCCTAGTGCATAACGTAAACTTGGCTCCAATAAAAGCATCCGTTGGCACCTCAGTGGACAACAGGATATCTATGTTTATCAAAAAACATCCCGTTGTTGGCCTCGGGGTGCATGACCCCTCTTGTTGTGCGGCGTCATATAGTAGCTGTGTGGAGCCCCATATTAAAAGATCTGTTTACTGGACCAAGCTGCCGCATCCTTAAGATATACAACAAAGGCATAAAGTATGTGTGTATATGCACTGGCTGCATACATCGTGCGTCAGTCGGCCTGGCCTGTTTGTCAAAGTGCCTCTTGGTATGTATTGTTTAACATAGCGGTAGACAAAGTGTCTGACACTCCCATGTTCAGGGGTCACAGCACCTAAACTTAGAAGTTGGCAGAGACACAGCAGAATGTCCTCTCCAAGAGTTGCCCTCAATATCTAGAAAAACATTACATTTTTCACCTGAAGTACAAAACTTAGTATTTAAACCTGCAATGACAGAACTACTGAGCCTGCTTAGTCTGCCCAGTCAATGGGTTTTTAATGTGTTTCCAGCAACAGATCCATTTCTTTCACAGTGACAGTTCAACACGTTTACATTTCCATACACTCCTCACAGGCAGTACTGTACAAACGTTTTAGGCACTAAAAGTAACGTGAGGGTGCTTTCAAAAATGATGCAAGTCATAGATTTTATATATGAGTTCACTTCATACAACGTGCAGTGAAGAGAAAAAACACAGTTTGCCTTGGAAGATAGTAGGATTCTATCTGTGTCAGTGTCTCCTATCCCTTAATACAATATCTGGCTGACCCCATGATGTTGCGATTGGAGCTCTGTGAAGGTCAGATCATCTGCTGCAGGACTCCTTGTTGTTCTTATGGCTGCAGATAGTTCTTTATGGCTCTGCTGAAGAATGAATCTGGGGCCAGTCAGATGCCTCCCTGACAGTACTGTGATGTGGACTGGAATCTAAAGTGCCTGTAACTTTTGCACAGTACTGTACATATGCTCTATATACCAGAGAATGGGTATATATAACTGGGTAAATATAAATCGAACAGCAAACATTATAGATCATATTGCATTGCATTGGCTAGCTGTTGTTCCTGCAATGATGTGTAGGAATCAAAGGCTAAAAAAATACTGAACAAGTTACATTTTGAGGCTATTTTATACGACTGGTTTACTTCTGTAGATGTGTAGATCAACTTTAAAATTCTATAAGTCATGGTGAGCTATTACAACACATGGTCTGTTTCACATTTCCATTAAAATGCACACATGGAGATGGAGAAATGTCAGTGAGCATGTACAGTACGAGCAGTACCTGAGGTCAAGTTTCTTTAAGTGGCTGCTAGCAACATTTGGTACAATCAGTTTTTGGTCAAGGTGCATGTACATCTCATTACAGTCTTCACAGTACGTCTGTGACTGCTCTCCTAACAGCAACACCGACACCTAGTCTTCTCTGTGAAGTTTATTTGTTTCTTCCATATTTTCAGCAGGTTGAGCCTTTGCATTTCTTGCACTTGCCCTGCGGTTTCGCCTCAGTCGGTGCTCTGAAAACCAGTTGGAGACGGTCATGGCGAGGCGAAGGAAGCCCAGACTGATGCAGTGCACCTCTGAGGTGATGGGGATGTCAGAAAAGAGGGCATGGTCCCGGCACATGAGGGCACTGCTGCACTCAAAGTCTTTAACGATGTTGAGGATCTCCTGCCGCTCTGCCTGCCGCATCATCCCTCGTACGTTCAGCAGGGTGGAGACGTGTTTCTTCCTGTGGGGAGGAAGGATGCAGAGGGAGGTGGGGGCAGACGGGTGTTAATGGAAATTGGGTCTGTTTGGTGTCGTGAAAAGCTGTCATGACTCTGAGTAACATCTCTGAATCACTACATCTGTTCCTGAGCAGGAACACAAAATGTAGTCTGACAGTCTAATCTTACACATTTAATAGGAGTTTAAGAAGCTGGAAATATATTAAGAATTAGTAAAGCATATACTAATGGTACTAATTTACTAAAATTCGAATTTTTGACACAACAGCCTTCTGATGCAGGTTGAGGAAAATCGTCAGTACACATCACTTGTGCTTATGACAAGTCAACCTTTGAACACTTGATTAGTTGTTTAGTCAGGTTCTGGAAAATCCCTTTGACTTACATTTAAATTCTATTTGTTAGATTTTGTAATACTCATAGATTTATCCCTTTCCAATAACACATGATGAAGTACAAATGCTATAAACCTGCAGCTATCTTCTGGATTAGTTAGTTGCAGGGGTGAAGACAAAGCAAGTCTTACATCAATTATTTTTAACAATGCCAGGACCCAAATGTCATTCCTAATTATAGCTTTCCACAAAACATGATTGAATGATATGGTCAACAGTTGGCATTGAGATTAATGACTGAATAATAAAGACAGATCCAGGTTTGAAAGACTGATATGCTACACGTGTTGGCATGGTCACATGTGCTTCCACTGCAGTTAAATGTAGCACCCAGAAAACTCAAGAAAGGTCGACAGCCTTTGATCTCCTAAAATACCAGCAGGGGATGCCATATGGTAAACAAAAGGGGGGAGTTAAGCAGTGAGTTAGCATGTCTCCTGGTCTGAACTATTATGTTTTCTCTCCTCTTCCACACCTCTCGCTCTTTGATTCAAAATGTGGCACCAGTCTGTCTCCTGTAGGGTGGCAGGAACTGGAAGTACTCGGCAGCAGCTTCCCGTCTGCTCCTTAGAGGGTTATGCGTCACACATGGCAGTACACGTAGGTTGCCAACCGTCACCTGAGTCTTATTTTGTGCACAAACAGGCTGGGACTCCCCTCTCCCCTCTAAGGTCTCTCTGCCCCATCCATTCTCAAAACAGCACTGCACTGCTCTCCAAAAATAGCAAAGTTAATGTAGATATGTTTCCGCGCTCCTTTTCCTTGTTTTGATCCATTGTGACAAAAAAACCATCCATAGTCTCACATTTTCTCATTTTGACTCAGTGCCAAAAACAACACAGCGAATGTGTAGCAGTAAGCAGAACAGAATATTGGGCCTTTGGGTGAACCAGTGCAGAAAATATCTGTTTTCATAGATGCTTCCTGGTTGAAACACTAACATTTCTCCACTGCTATCTTGTGAAAAATCCTCACCGTATATCTGGAAACTCTTTCACCAGGACAGCCACCTCCATCTGAATGGAAGGAGTGTCCTCCAGTAGGATGATGTCAGCTAGGTGGCAGATGATGCTGTCCAACCAGGATGAGCTTGATTCCTGAAGCAGAGAAGAAAAAGGTTCATTGTCATGAAGCAACAAGTAGCCCCTTTGTTTCACTAGATGCGTGGTCCACTAGCTATTTATGACTGTTGATCTACATGGCATCTTCCCTCCATCTGTTATTTGTACCAGCTTTATACTGATAAGGGTCTGAGTGTATCTCAGGTGACACTGGACAAATGGGAGGATACACCCTGGACAGATCAGCAGTCCATCATAGGACCAACTCAGAGAGATAGGAACACACCTACGCTCACGAAATCCTAACTGTGAGAGAAACCCATGCAGGCATAGGGAGAACATCCAAATGCCACATGGAAAAGACCCAGCCGACCAGTAAGATCAGAAACGTCTTGCTATGAGGTGACAGTGCTAACTGCACTGCACCATCTTGCTGCCGCCACATTGCATCTTCTTCAAACTAAATACGTTTTTCCTTCGAGCCATGACATCCGGACCAGCGAATAATCAAGCCTTCAGAGGAAACACAGATTAATGCCTCTAAAGTCCAGAGGCTAAACATTTAGGTGATTCACTATGTGAATAACAAAACACCACCTCTGCTTTCCTAGTTCTTGTTTTTCCTTCAAACACTCAGGAAAAAGAAAGCAGAATTCTTTGGCTTGGCATTCACTAAAAATAACGACGTCTTTTTTAGACAGCCATTAAAAATTCATCCTCCCCCTGCCCCCAAGTTCCCTGTTTCCACAGACACTTCATCCCGCTCCTCGGCGAAAAATGCTATCAAGGCCATCCCAGAGGTACATCAAAGCTGACCAGCTGACAGGAACGGGAAGCTTCCTCTGAACACAGCAGCTTCCTGTTGTCAGCCGAGGTGATGGACACTTGTTTGAACTTGCACACAGAAAGAGGGCAAATGCCACGCTGTCAGGCCCAGTTGTTTTACACCCTCTTCCCCTTTTTGGCAAGTGCTAACGTAAGCGCGGTTCATCCATCTCCATCTCACTGATGGCAGCCATTTTTCAGAGCTCACTCCTATATCAACACTGTCTGAGTTATTCCTGACCTAGGAAGTTCCAGGTTCAGGCTCCATTCACAGCCACCAGACTTTGCATTCCCCTCGCCAGCTCTCTGCATTTTTAAGATTCAGCAGTTTAGAATTATCTATTACCTCTGCTCACCGGAAAAGCAACCTTTCGTTTGATCTTAGATGCTGCGGATTTTGTTCTCCTTCTCAAGGTGCTTTTGTCACACTAAACACTGAGCGTCTTTTGCAGGCTAAGTCAGACTAAATCTGAAATATAATGTATTGCGTCTGAAAACCAAACTCACCAGATCTTTAAAGAGTCCTTTCAGTTGCTTGGCCTCATCCTGCAGACGGAAAGCCATCCTCTTCCTCATCTTAGAGGATGTGCAGATGACCCGTCCCTTCATGATGGCTCGGACATATTCCACCAGGACCCGCCGGTGCACCTCACCCACCAGCGTCTGTCAGTCAGAACAGTAGCCAATCAGCCACATATGACATTGAATCAATAATTGTAGTGTTTAAACATGGTAACCCTCACCTCTGTTAGATCAAACAGATTTTTACCTGATATGGTGGAGAGTCCATCCTTCTGAACTTCTTGAAGTGTTGTTTAATGCTGGCTTCAATGGCCTCAAAGGCCTCAGTGTTGTTCAACCACTTTCTCTTTATCAGTTTGTCAAAGAAAGGCTGGAATGACAAAACACATTCGGATTATTATAGTACACTAGCAAACTTTAGAGTAATCTTTGTGTGAGTAATAATGTTGTTTGCTACTTCATACTTCTACATGTTAGAGATAAATATTGTGCTTTTTACTGCACTACATCTAAATGAATTACTCGCTGGTTTGCAGTCTAAGATTTTACACATAAAACCTATGATCATCTGATGAAATAAGATTCAGCTTACTGTAAGGAAAACATAGACACAGCTCATTCTTTTGCAAGTTTAGAACTTCCTTTATATATTAATTATATTTTAATGCTCTAGTACATCACTTTAATGCAGGATTTTTTTTTGTTTCTGTTCTTTTATTTGGAGCTACTATAATATGTATCTGAACAACTTTTTTGAGTAATGGAGTATTTTTACATTGTAAGATTGTCACAGTTAATTAATAGATCTAACTGCTTCTTATACTGCTGATACAGAGGGCAATAAGTGAGACATACAAAAGAAGAGTACTTAATATAAAAGGAAAATTATGAATACATCTTCAGGTGTGGGCTGCACAGTGGCTTGGTGGTTAACACTTTCGCCTTGCAGCTAGAAGATCCCCGGTTTGTGTCCTGGCCTTCCCAGAATCTTTCTGCATGGAGCTTACATGTTCTCCCTGTGCATGTGTGTGTCTTCTCCAGGTTCTCTGGCTTTCTCCCACAGTCCAAAACATGCTCAGGTTAATTGGTTTATTGTCCGTAGGTGTGAATGTGAGTGTGATTGTTTGTCTCTATATGTAGCCCTGTGATAGACGGATGACATGTCCAGGGTGTCCCCTGCCTTTGCACTAAGTCGACGGGGATAGGCTCCAGCGCCCCCCCACGACCCTAATGAGGTTTAATTTAGATCGTGGTCCCGGTGGGTATCTTGTTGAAGGGAAACACACTTTAAGAACTGAGATGCAATTTGCCAGCTTTACTCACCCTGATGTGCTCAAACAGCCTGTCGGTCAGAACCCTCACTGACTGGTTGATGATCCTGTCCAATGAGGAGTCGGCTCTTTGCGCCGGCTCCTCGCTGCCTTGGGGGTCACACTGCCTGCAGCGCTCCACAAAGGATCTGCCGATTACACAATGAATTTGAAATGGCACTTTGAACTTACTTGCTGCAAACCTTCAAAATGTTCAGATAAGTAATGTTGCCATCATTGCATGTCTACCTGAGAGGAGGGCAGCAATTGACCAGAGCTATGGTCCTGGAAACATATCCGTCCCCTCGGTCACCAAATTCTGCCTGAGTATCATGAAACATCTCCACCTTCCTCTGGAAACTGGACACATGGAGGTTTTATGTGAACTTTCTGAAAGCTAATACAATCTACGTAGTAAAGGCACTGTCTTGTAAACGCACTGAAGTTTGCACAAACTGAAAGTTGCCAATAATCTATTGTATTGCTTTACATTTGTTGAATATTTTGTCTTTGTTTATTGCAAATCACACAACTGAAATCAGATTCTGACTGTTCCACTTGTTCATATCACATTATTTAAGGTACGATAAAAATAGATATTGTATGGAGTGCCACCTGAATGCACTCACCTGTAAAGAAAATCAGCCAATCCAATGAGACTACAGCGAGCCACTCTTGCTCCTAGAAACTGGTTGACAGATGTGGATCTGTCCAAGTCCACCTTCAGTCTCTGGAATTGTGAAAGATGAGCAATGAGACAGCTGTATCACTGCAGAAGAAATTCACTAAAACCACAGAAGAAAGTTTCCAGGTGGTTATAACACTGTACCTGGATGACTGAGCGTGCTAGGTGTGACTGATACTCCTCTATGTGCAGAGTCTGGGCCCATCGCCTCTCTTCTTCATCCAGAACCTGGATCAGCTCCATTGTCACCTTATCCTGACAATTGCAGCATGAAATTAAAATGCTATCCAGATATTTGTAGATATAAGTAAAAAGTCAATGTCTCACCCTGACTATACTGATACAGTCTTGTTCCAGCCGGTCCACCGTGTCTTGAGAAAGAATGGGATCCAGTGTGGCGTAGTTGATGGGTGTCATGGTGCCAATGGTTCCTAGGACATCCCTGTTGAAAAGTGACAAGTGATAAGTGAAAAAATAGTAACATGAGTTTGATATGTCATTGTTGCTTTGGAGGATCCAAAACAAGACTGTCATAACCAACCTATTGTAGATGTTGTAGAACCAGTCCAGTAGTGAGTAGACATCTGTGATCTGCAGTGGGCCGCTGGTGATCGTTCGGAGACGTTTGGCCACAGCTCGATGGTAACTTTCCACATACACCTGGAAGGCAGCAAACTCCTCTGGGTAAATGGATACAGCATTCCTCCTTGCTGCATCCAGGTCATCCACCATCCGACTCCTGAGGCGCTCCAGGTATGACGCCAGCTGGCCTGCCTGGGTGTCCACCTGATGCGGCAGGCTCCAGTCCGCAGCCTCGGCCACCGCCTGCCGCCACTTCATCTTCAGTCGTCGGGGACGCTGGCTGGGCTGGATTTGGAGGACTTCTCTCTCTGGCTTAGTCTCCTCTCTCAGGGCCCAGGCTGCATCAGCATGCTCCTCCTGTTGGATAACCAGCACCACCAGACCAAGGTTGGGGCCAGCACTGGGCTGGCGGAGGGACTCCCGCACTACATCCCACATCTCCTTCTTCAGGGCTTCATACAGCAGCTCCACATCTTTAGCCTTCCTCCGGCTTGAGTCCAGCGTTGCATTGGAGCTGAGGGACTCATCTAAGGATAGTGATGACAAAGGGATCATGCCGGGTGGAGGGCTGGGGCACAGGGTAGGAGTAAGGGAGGGAGAGAGGGAGGGAGAGGTTGTGGTTGGCAGGAGAGACAGCAGCTCACACTCTCGCTCCAGCTCCTGAATGTGTGTGTCAGCCAGGAGAAGATCCCTGTGGTTGACCAACTGTAGGATCTCCAGAACTGTGGGAAGCAAGAAGACAAATGGAAGGCGATGGTTATTTGCAGCACAATGCTAAGATCTTCAGTAAAAAACACCTGGACTTTTTGATGGCTTCTTTTCTACAGTTTCTGGATGGGAGGTGAAAACTCTGAAAATCATAAAGAGCCACAAAGAGTAGTGTAATTGCTTTTTGCCAAAGCTCTTATCATAACCATGGCATAGATGAAACTATACAGATTTATTTGCAATAGTCACGAGAGGGAAGATTCAGCCATAAATGGGCAAAGAGCTTATCTTTTCATGATCAGTGAGTAGTTGTGTATGTGCCTGACTGACAAATTGGGCTATCTGTTGCTCGTTCTGTGCATTCTTCTGTTCTCGGCCAGGTTCCCTGTGGAGTCTGCCAACAGTAGCTTGGTTGAACTTCTATCTAGAGGAATCTGGGGTGGGAGGAAGTGCGGTCATTTCCTGGTCTCACAGTCTGCTCGTGAGCGAACCCAGTGACTCAGGGATCTGGGGAGCTCTCAGTCTCATCAGAGAGTTGTCGAGGACTTAGAGGAAGTACTGTTGAAGCTTGACCAGGAAGAGCAAAGTTCTCTAAAATAAGGAAACGCTTCGTATATGTCTTCTAGGTTATTTGAGAAATAAACATCAGTGTTTTCTTACACCTGATCTTTCCTTGACTATTACCTGAGAGAGGCTCTCTCTTTTTGACCACAGGGTCCTCCTCCACCATTTCCTCTTCTGCCTCTTGGGATGCCTTGTCTGACATGGATTCTCTCTTCAGTTTGCCCAGACTGACCATCCTGAGGAAGGACGACCGCCTGGAAGCCTCTGACTCGCTGACTGCGCTCAGGTCCCCACAGGGCAGGCTCTCTCTGCGCTCCTCCTTACGTCGACCTGTGAAGCTGCACAGCATCCACAGCAGCAACAAAGAACATAAATGACCACCGCTACTATGACTAGTATGAGAATAAATATTAGACTGCATGAGGTTTTATTTCTACTGTAGAAGCAGCTATGTTTGGAATGCAACATATTCACACATCTGCGGAACTGTGCTGCAGCACAGAATGGTTACTTGAGCTAAAAATAGTCCCATTCAGTGAACACAGCAAGTACACAATATGTCACAGAAAAACAAAAGAGGTTCCGTAGATCAACAAGTTACTATAGCATGTTACATAACTCCTCAGGAAATAAGCACACTATATGCCATTCTATTACTGACCAGCAAATGCAACACGGGATTTTCCATTTTTCACCTTCTCCTCGGGGACTCGGAGGCTACTTTGTCTGACTTAGCAGCTAAAAAATATATATTTCCAAGTTTTTCCCATCATTTTGTTTCACTTGATTGTCCATCAATCAGGTGATGAATGGATTTAGAGCAACTCTAAGAAAGGATTTCCCTAGCAATAGTGTTTTATAAGAATAAAACTTGACTTTTTAAAATAAAAATCATGTGGTTCTACTGGCTTTTACAGTATGTACACTACTGTTCAAAGGTTTGGGGTCACCCAGACAATTTCATGTTTTCCATTAAAACTCACACTTTTATTCATGAGCTAACATAATTGCACAAGGGTTTTCTAATCACCAATTAGCCTTTCAACACCATTAACTAACACAATGTAGCATTAGAACACAGGAGTGATGGTTGCTGGAAATGTTCCTCTGTACCTCTATGTAGATATCCCATTAAAAATTCATCATTTCCAGCTAGAATAGTCATTTACCACATGAACAATGTCTGGACTGTATTTCTGATTAATGTTATCTTCATTGAAAAACTGCTTTTCTTTCAAAAATAAGGACATTTCTAAGTGACCCCGAACTTTTAAATTGTAGTATACATTACAGTGACACTGTCATCAAAATGTTTTTTTCTATATACACTCCATAAGAAAGTCAGACATTCATTTTCTTTTAACATTTCAGTGAGATGTAACAGCTGTAATCATCTAAGACTGCAGTTTTCCTTCTCCCCATCCCTCCTCACCGGAGCAGGGTCATAATTCCTTCCGAGCTCCTGCGCAGTCCTTTCTTTTTCTCCTTCTCTGCTGGGAGAGTGTTTGAGTCTCCGGGGTTGTAATGTGGAGAGTTGTTCCCCCACACATTGCGTCCCGTTATGCGGAGCCCCTTCCCTAGTTTTCCAAGGGTTTTGAGGGGTGATACTCCACAGATCCGCTCCAGGGTCCCCCTGAGCGGCTTCCCTTTAGCGTTTCCCGCCCCGTGTCTCTCTGCGTTCACCTCATTTTCCTCCTCTTCTCCATCACGGGAGGACCTGAGCTGGAGGTTGCCCCTGATCTCTCCCATGATGAGGCCCCTGTCACCTCCGTTTCTCTCATCCTCATCCAGGTCCACATCCTCAAAGGGGTTCAGGTTCCTGTTCAGGTCCTTCAGGCCATTTAACTCTTTCAGGTCATTGAGATCATTTAAGTCTCTGAGGTCCAAGTCCAGCCGGGGCAGAATCAGTTCACCGTTTACTCTGGGGAACTCATGGCAGCTCTTGGATCTTCCTGGGAGCTTCTTCAGAATAGGCATGATTGCAGCTGATATTTTAACAAACTGCAAAACAAGGACAGTATGTAAGATATAGTCAAAGTGTCCAACCAAACAACAGCCATACACAGCTAAAATATAGGAAACTTATTACATCAGTTTTAGAATAAATACGTTTTTTGAAACTTTTACTCAGTCTTATGGAATCTTTAAAAGTTGGGTAAAACAACACAGAAATGTGATCTGCCAATAGTGATACCACACAAAACAAATAGCTCCATATCTTTTAAAAATCCCAGCATGACTGCAACTTGAACTTATGAACTGTTGAAAACTGCTTTTCTGCTGGTCCATCAGCCATCAGACAGTTTATGTAACTGGAATCAGAAACATCCTTTCACATGCTGGTTATGTAATGCCCTTCACTTAGCAAATGGGAAATATGCATTCTAAATATTGCTGTGTTAACACTTGCAAAACTACAGCCTGATATAAATATTATGCCATGGACAGAAAAACAATTGTGTTGACCTGCAGTCTGTTGATAATAAGCAGCACGAGTGGCAGGAGAGATTTCTTTACGCTCATCTCTCTTTAAATGTAGGACTTTTTTCTTGACATTTTACAGTACAATGGAAGCAAAATCATCTGGTTTTGCAGGCCCTTGAATAAAATGAAATTACTAAATATATTTTTCATTTTCCTTAAGATGTCAAATTGTCATTGTTATCTACCAGACTTGAGATAAGTATTTCAGCCTTATCACTATTTTCTTGCGAATTTTCCAACTCCAAACCTTATAAACTTGAATTCTGAATCATTTTCAGGTGATTTGTATTTGTTTCTTGTGGTAATGTGTTGCCTAAAGTGACTAACACCTTCTAATAAGGTGTGCATAATTATTCTGTAGCTTTATTTGCCCATGTTAAATGGCATAACTGACAATGGCAAGTCAAAAATGTGTAAAATATTCTTCAGATGGATGCAAGAAACCTAACTAAAGCTCACTAAGGCATTATCACATTTTATTAGTCAACAGGGTTCAGGAAGAAAAGGTTCACATTAAACCACACTGAATAAAATCCACAAGTTGAAGCATCAAGATTGAGACATTCCTGAAGGCTCTTTTTAAAAAAAAAAAAAAAAAAAAAAAAAAAGTTTGATGGACACAAAATGAGAGTGGATCTCAGTGGAGCTGATGGATGGACTCCTGGCTAATGGACAGACGCCACTTTGAGTGAGACATCGGCAAGGTGGAGGAGGGATACTAGTTTCACTTAGCCAGTCCATCTGTACTGGAATGAGCTGCTAAGATTAAGGATGAGCTTATTGGACCTTTTCAGGCTGATTTGGACAACTTTAAACCTACTACTACAGTTTTTGGAAGTTAATAGCTTCAATCAGTAATACAGGGAGAAATCCTGTATGTATGATCTTAATGCATTACTCCAGCGTGAGGTTCAAGACCTCAAAGATGGCCGAATAATGACCTGGCCCCCTCCCTCACCTGGCTTAAATCCCCACTGGAAGTTTATGGGCTGGTCTAAAACTGGAGGGACAATAGTACATATTTTGAACAACATTTGGGAGGCTTTGGCTGCTGTTTCAGTCCAAGTTGATGATGAATAGATCAAGTAATTAGTTGGTGCATGGCAGTTATTAAAAAGTAAGATGTATTGATCACAGAATATTTTTGACCAAAAATTTCTCAGAATAGTTATTATGTGTTACATATTTGTTACACTTACTCTTAAAAATTTAAATAAACAAAATTACATTTGCATTTTATATATCCCGCATTTTCTCTTTGTAGGATAGGTTTAGATTTATTTCAAGACTTTCCAAAACCACTGCTCACATGCTCTGCATTGCAACGTTCAGTCAAAGCTAATATGCAGCAGTAGCCATATGAGTGAGTCAAATCTGATCTTTTCACTATAAATTTTTTCCCTCTGTGTTATTATCTTCCGTCACAGCTCAGCAAGGAAACACTGTCAAGGAGAACAGAAAATGGAAATTCGGAACTAAAAAGACTAGAAGTCTCACATCAGCTTCAAAGATACCTCATCATACATATTGCACATAGAAGAACTGCAGGTTTCTTACTCTATCACCTACACCAGAGCCACAAACAGGAGGGATCAGTATGAGTAGAAGGAGAAAAAAAATTATTGTCAGTTTATAGTCCTGTGTAGTCACGTTAGACATGTGAGCATTGCTGTGAAACTTCTTTTTTTTTGTTAGTATTTGAACATCCTGTAGTGTTTCATCCATCCATCTATTATCTATACACCGTGTAATCCTCATTAGGGTTGTGGGGGGCTGGAGTCTATCCCAGCTGACTTAGGTTGAAGGCAGGAGACATCCTGGACAGGTCACCAGTCTATCGCAGTGCCGCACATAGAGACTAACAATCACACTCACATTCACACCTTTAGAGTTACCGATTAACCTCAGGAAGCTAGAGTACCCAGAGAAAACCCACGCATGCACAGGGAGAACATGCAAACTCCATGCAGAAAGATCCCGGGAAGGTCGGGACACAAACTGGGGATCTTCTAGCAGCAAGGCAAAAGTGCTAACCACCAAGCCACTGTGCAACCCTCTGTAGCATTTCATTCAAACCTAATTTCTACTTCTGTTTTTACTTCATACATTCTGAGACAATCGGATGCAAAAGCTAAACCTTGAGAAATACATATGAAACATAAATGTCCCCTATATGTAGGACTGTAGCTTTAGCGCCTCAGGGTACAGAACAGATGGAGGCATCATGAAAGCTACCACTCATATATGCAATATATATGTTCTAAAGCAAAATACAAAGATATGCTAATGACTGCCTTTCTGATATTAACTTTAAGCTGTCAACATCCATTTTCTTTGCATATAGATTCTTCTCTCAGCTCTGGATTTATGTTTGCACACCTGGAAGCTTCTTTGTTTAGCCTCTTAGTCTCTGCTGCTGTCAGCTGAGCAGCCTTGCTCTGATTAGTGGGAATAAATGTGATACAGGAGTGACTTTTCTGGATAAGTATTGACTCTCTGGTTGAGCTGACTTTCGTATTGTAATCACATAGACAAATAATGCCTTAACACATGCCCAAATTAGTCAGTATGTGGAGGCGGATATATGTCCATGATCACTAAAGGAGTGATAAAATGGTAATGGGCATGAAGCCATAAAAGAACTTTGGTGTGAATCATTTTGGTGTGAATCATTTGGTGTAACGCACCATAGTTCTTGACATTTTTGGTTTAAACTGCGGTTCTTTCTCTGGTGTAAATGTGGTTGCTGGAAGAACAAACTGCAGGAGATTTAGAAAAAAAAAATCATCTATGAAATTACTCCACCAGACATCTTATGTTAAAAACTTTTTACATGCTCTCCATTCCTCCCAGCTTTTATGCTTTTGCCTCGTACTCCTGTAATTTCTTTAGTTTTTCTGTGTCTGAAGTCTAGTCTTAATGCTATTTTCTTCACTGCCCATCAGATAACTCACAAGAGGGGAGGACAGGAAAACCATTGGAAAAGGTTGTAAAGGAGCATTTGGAAAGAACAATAGGTGAGAGAAGAAAGCATCTTTCATTGGTGTCAGATGCCATTTAAAGATGAAACTAAAGTCAAAACACAATGGGAACATTCTCCTTAAAATGTGAGTGTTCATATTTAAAACATTAAGAATATATGATTTCCTCCGTTACAAGAAGTATCACTGGACAACACAAACAGGCCAGCAGGTTTTTTTTTTTAAAAGAGCTTTTTCAGTTTGTGTGGATATAACAAACTGCTTTGCACAAAGTTCTATTTGCCAAAGCTAATACAGAAAAGTGAAAAATGTCTCAACACAACAACTTCAACAGCAAAATATGAAGAGAAGCATTTATCATCAGGAACAAATCCGTTCTGTCAGACTAACTTGAAAGCATCAGTGAAAGCAGAGGAGACTTACCTGATGACAATGGCGTGCTGTGTTTCAGTACAGTGTCATCCTGGAGTGTGCTGGCTGTGTGAGCTGCCTGGCTGTGGAGTGTGTGCATGTGTGTGTGAGAGAGAGAGAGAGAGAGAGAGACTGATGAGTGTGAGAGTGTGTCTGAAAGTACTCGGTGACTCAAGAGAGCAATGTGGCTGCCTATGGTTTCCTGATGGGTTCTATTGTGGTGGAAGGTGATATGTTTTCCTGAGGAAAGGCCCGTCCCGTCCTTTCTACCCCTCCTACACCACAGACCCTCCACTCCACCACCATTCACCCCCCCACCCGCACCCAGGGGACCCCTCTAATTACACTAATTGCATTAAATGTACAATGAAGGACAGAACATTCTCCTGCAGTGTTTAAAGTTGTTGTCCCTTCACGCTGTCTCTGAGTTTGTGCGACTGATTTCTGTAGAAACAGAAAATGACCTGTGAGGATGATTCAGTGTCAATAGCCTTGAGTTGAAATTCCTTTCTTTCACCATCAGCGGTGTAATTTTCCTCAGCGGAAGACTTTAAGTGGTCTGATCCAAACTATGACGATCAACGCTCCTGCTGCTATACTGTCTCTGCTTTACTGCAGAGTTCCAAGGTCAGTGCAGCCATGACATGGTTGCAATGTCACAAAAAGAACATAACAGCAGGACAGAGCAACTGAAGGATATACTGTAGGATAGGGATGTGTGTGCATCAGAGGTGTACTGTACAATTTGAAAAAAATAATCAAGCACAGCAACATGTGAATGAACTGCTGTAAGACACATATGGCTGAACATTTCCCAAACATGCTTATTGACTGTGGCTCCACCCTGCCACCCTGTGTGCAATGTGGTGAAGGACAAGTAGGTGGTGTTCTGCCTGTAGCACAATAAACTGTACTAATCAGTCACTCAACTCATTTCTACCAGTGCATGTCATTGTGTGTTGTGTCTCATGGGCTTCTATAAATTCCTCCATCCACAGCTCTTCCCCTGAATGTTATGCAGCCAGACCTGTGTTACAACATGACATGCAGCTGCATTCCTCCATTTCTCTCCTTAACCTGCAGCATACTCAGTGCATGGTTATGCTCCAGTCATTACCACACATAGTGCAAACAGACTCTCTAGTTTGTGAGGTGCACTTGCACAGTCCAACATAATTTTGTACCAATAAAATTGTAAGCCTCATGTAATTTAGCTTTTAATCTTACGATTCAATTTACCAATGACTCGGTCCCCACTCAGCTAGGAAATGATTAAAGCTAATCACTGTCTGAAAGTTGAAAGGATTTGATTATGATATATTCATCCAACATCAACAGTCCCTTGAACTGGGTTATTTGAGCAGTAAGCAGATGAGTGTAAAAATGAACTTGTTAGTGCTCCCTGGTGGACATGCCGTATAATGGAGACATTGCAAAGAACCTCAAACACACCTTTGATATTCCTTGATAATTATTAACCAAGGCGATACTGATATACTGAACTATCTGCACTGAGCAGCTGACAGAATGTTTATCATGACAAGGCGTGCACTGAAGCTTTGAATGTTGATGCGACAGTGAAGACACATCAGTGTGAGGGATCTGCTAGTGCCTGAATGCATTATGGATACATGAGGTGTAGTCCTTATTCTACAGCACTGAGGAATGCAGCGAGCTCACATTAACCATAAACTGTTTTATAAAATGCTGAACCGTTAAATGTAAGGCCACAGACAGTTGGCTTAGCTTAGCATAAAGAGCGGAACAGCCAGCCGTCTTTTGTTGAAAGGTAACTCAGTCTGACTATCAACAACTCAAAACCTCAATTATCCACCTGTCGTATCTCCTTTGTTTAACCCAGGGGTGTCATTTTAGTTCACTACCAGCCCAATTTGATCTCAAATGGGCCACACCAGTAAAATCAGAGCATCCCCTGACTCCTCTCCACACATTTGAAAGGCCAAAAAAAAAAAAAAAAAAAAAGTTTTGGCCTGCAGACCATATGTTTGACACCCCTGGTTTAACCCGTCCAAGAAGTCAAATATATAAATGTAATTGTGGTAGTGGTTTTACGGATGGCTATGTGCCAGACTGTTTCTTGGCTTGGACCAGTGACTGCATTCAGCTCTGCTCACAAAATGATGTTCCTGCACAACTACATTCTCAGTTATGTTTTGAGGCGACATATTTTCTCATTGATTACATTTGTTTGTGGTTTATCAGAAATAAATTTTGATGCTGCATATCTTTGCCATTTATTTTTTTTTTACTGTATTCCATGCGGCCTTCATTCCTCCACCCCCTAACATGGACTTTGTGGCTCTTTCAAACTGGATGCATTTCTTACTTTATCATAGTTTTACCTATTTGCGGAGAAAATATGTCTTTAAAAACATATATGATAATACAGTTAAGTTCTACAGGAATGTGATTTTTGCGATACTGGTGCCTCCTCGCATCTTAGCTCCTCCCACTGAGGATGTGAGAGGTCAGGTACACCTGTGTTTCCTGACTCTAAGCTCCTGAGAGTCAGGAAACAGCTCCGTCATCTCCTCAAGCTGCACTCAAACAACATGAAGATCCTTCATGATGGTGAAAAGGGACAATTTCTGGGTCCTTTTGTGCTTCAGTAATAGATGTTAATACTTCTTCCACCACTGATACTGGATGACACAAACCCAAAGTTGATATTTCAGTGCACTGTTGTTCTTTTCAGATAACCCACACAGTGTCGCTCCCTCCTGGCCTGGAAAACAACACACAAAACAATGCACCAACAATTAAGGAAAACATTTTATTAGCAATTTCTGCAGAGAGCTGATATCTCTCTTCAGAATCAAAGTTTAGTGAACATACTGACATAACGGAAAATGTAGCAACAACACAACTCAAAAACAGACGGGATGAATGACAGTGACACGTCATTGAAAAGCTACAGTGTGTAAGTAATGGATTACTTCCAGTGTTACATCATGCTGGTAGGATCCATGTCCATCTCCTGTAATCATGACAATAAATAACCATCTTCATTTAACTGATGTTAAATAAGTCACACAGGTATGTGCATCTGATAGCAGTGTTATCTAAAACTCGTGCTGATGTGCTCAGTGGAAAGTGGAACAAACAGCAACTCAGTTCAGTTCAGTGGTAAAGTCAGACAATGAGGTTTTTAATGTAAAATCCATCCTTGGATGTTATTTCAAGATGAAGAGCTCAAAAATCACTTTTGTTAATCCTACTTTCCTTCATATTCATTCATCCAGAAACTGTTCTACATGGACAGAGTGACAAAAACAGTGAGAGGAAAAATGTGAGAATAGCAAATATTTCCAGTCACGTTAAAATGAGAGTCCCATGTTTTGTGTTGAAAATAAATGTTTGCTGGCATTTTTGATACTGTGAGTGGATAAATTTGATATTTTCATGATTTTCTCCTGTAGTATTACTGGGTGAAGCCCATTCTATTTCATTAACTCCAGATAGGAGAAGAGGAGATAGTATTTCTACCTCATGTCTTAAGCTTGGTCAATTATCCATCCACAAGATACATCACAAACCATTAGTTTTATGAAGTGTTTAAAGGAAAAGTATGTCATTTTGGGAAATATGCTTATTTGCTGTCAGTGAGAAATAGAGGTTACTGATTCCATACAATGGCAGCAGTAAAACTCAATAATCAACCTGAATACATGTGAACCAATACGACATGCATGTACAGTACATTATGCAGATTTAAACTGCTGACAGATGTATACCTAAAACCCTATTGAATTTAAAAAATCTATACAGGCATGGTTAAAGCTCAGTCAGGTGGTTTGCTACAGCCACTGGCAGATTGTGTTGTGCGGCAAAGTTGCAAAGTTTAACTTCAGCCCATTTTACATTTGTCAGGGCATCGGCATTTGGAAAGCACAAACATCATCTGTGGCTGATTCTCTCTCTGATGAATATGTCTCTGCACAGTGTGGATCTAAATGTTCCTTTGCTTCATAGACATTGCACGTGGCCACCTTGATATCTCACATTCAGGATGTGACTATTCATCATTTTTTGCTGGTAAAATGACACAATTAAACATCCCTATTGATGATTTTTTAAATAAAGTTAAAAGAGTTCACATGTAATATATTTTGCTGTCATTTCTAGGTCCTACAGACTATGGATTTTACAGATTTTTCTATTGGATGATAAAGGGGGTATCTGAAAGAGTTGATATGTATGAACATGTTATGCCTCCTTTGTTTAATTATAAACTGAAGTGTATGAATGGCATGTTGTGGTTTTATAGCAGGTTATGTGAGAGACTATTTTTTGGTCTTGATCAGCGACTTCCTGGAATCTTGTCACCATTCTAAGGTTGCCAGACAACCAGTAGAGACTCCACATGGTAATTAATATTAATTAGTGAGCTTCAGACGTGCTGGTGGATGGATTTTGTGGCCTTTGGACAGAGCGCGGCTAGTTAGTTCCTAATTTCTGTCTTTAACTTCGGCCTGTTGTAGCTTAATATTAGACAGCTATGAGAGTGGGACTGATATATGTGTCTGCAAAGAGCAGTTCATAAGGTATATTTAATCCTTCACTGATTTTTGCCTTTCATCATCCAACATAACTGACAATTAATGTTTTCATATCAAACAGTTGGTGTTTGTGTTCATGGGTCATCAGAGCGGCTGGTTTTGGTCTTGTTTGTGCTGGAAGTGCTGCTGCTGTGGGTTGTTGAAGTGGTAGGGCTCATGGCGATAGTGGCTGTGGCAGATGACCGGATGCTCGATGCCTTCGCTCTGCAGCTCGTCCTGTTTTTGAACTCCCTCTAGCTTTGCCACCAGCTCTTTGATGAACATCTGAGGATGAACACAGCAGCCAGACTGTCACAAAGCAGCCACAAGGCCTTTCACATTTAACAGTACAACTACCATTTTAAAGGATTTTTCTCTCCACAATGTATGTTTTCAGTGTGACTGATGGCTTCCAGTATTCAATATCTATGATGAATTTGACACATAGCCGATACATAGACATTAAAGGACAAGTCTTACAATACTCTAGATTTTTAACAAATCACATAAAGTAGAAAAAATACAACATTTTGCAGGTTTTATCCTTTACATGTAGCATCAATGATTCCATTCCATTGCCAAATTCAGTGAATATTTCTTCACGGCCCATTATGTGTGATTTTTTTATTCTTTTTTTTTTTTTTTTTTTTTTTTTAAATCTGGTGTGACAAACACACTCAGTGACTCAGACATATAACACTATTTCAGCGTGCCTTGTTTTAGGATGTGAATTTCAGTTTATATTAAGCTCATTAGTTTCAAAGTTTATCAGTTTGCTTCATTTTTTTCTGTGATAAACTAGAGGTGCACACATGTTTCTGTTTGTGCTGAACTGTTTGTTGTGCAACGTTTGGTTTGGTATACGATATGAGGTCAGCTGACTAGCTGAATATAGTGAATGACCAGGTCTTTTGGAGTTTTTTCTTCCCTGATGGCATGGACATGTTCCAAGATGACGATGCCAGGATTCATGGGGCTCACATTGTGAATGAGTGGATCAGGGAGCATGAGACGTCATTTTCACACATGGATTGGCCTCTACAGAGTCCAGACCTCATCCCCACTGAGAATTTTTAGGATGTGCTGAAGAAGACTTAGTGCAGCAGTCCGACTCTCCCATCATCATTATAAGATCTTGGTATAAAATTAATTCAACTCTGGATAGAAATAAATGCTGTGACATTGCAGAAGCTTATTGAAATGATGTGTGTTGTTCTCAGAGCTAAAGATGGTCCAATGAAATATTAGAGTGTGCGACTTTTTTTTGAACGGGCAGTGTATTATAAAACACCTCCACTCTAGTGCACACAGTGTATTTTCCATATAATATGGAGAACACATGAACAACAACTAGTTGGGATCTTTGAGGAAATAAGTGCCATTTTTGGGGACCTTAGTTATGTCACAGTCGATAAATACTTTATAGTGAAGCATAAAGCATCTGAATCCACTATTATAATAACAATCAATGAATTCAACACCCAAGCATACAGCCCTACACAAAAAAATAAGAAAAAGAGAGCATCAGTCTTTTTGAAGTAAAAAATTAAAGTGGAGTTAAAAAAAAAAGTGACAAATAATTGTAGTGTTTAGTCTTTTTTTTTTTTTTTTTTTTTTTTAAAGGGTTTTCAATGTTCTTATACCCATAAATGGAAGAAGTCCTTGAAGAGGGGCAGGGTCCCAGAGGATGAAATCAAGGCGCCCATGGAGGAAGTTCCTACTTAGTCTGCTGTTTTGTGTTGTTGTATAAATAAGCTACTGCTAAGAAAGTCAGCAGAATGTGGTCTGGATGCACATGCTAGACAATAACAGGTTTTTAAAACTCAGAGTTGGTTGACCTCTTCCACTGCCGTTGGTCTATTATGGTGAAATCTGAGCTCTGCAGCCTGATAAACACAGCACCCAGATGTGTGGTGTTATGGCAACAGGATGAGCAGCGGCAGAGAAAACAAGCCTCCCCAACACTGACTGTGTACAGCTGTTTGACTTTTACAGTACTTTAAGCTGTCAACAGCAAAGACTAGAAAGAACTAAGCAGGGTAGTTCTTTCTAGTCTTGGCTGTTGATGATACGCATCTTTCACAATAAATCCACAGAGTAGAATATTAAATGACTCAGGGATACAGAGAGCTGCTATCTAAGTCTTTTTTAAAGCACTGAAAAATCCACAGATGTGAATGACTGAGCTGTTTGTTGAAGTCAGTACAGGTCTTCAAGCAGAAATGCAGACAGCATAATGCAACATATTACTGTGATTATTTGCAGGTGAATATTAAAGAACTGGTTCAAAGTATTTATGTCTGTCATATACAGTAAGAATACTCACACAGTCACATCTACGCTGTAACAGCTTTTGCTTGCTCTAATTGTTCCTCGTGTCTATGCTGGCTACTGAGAGAGCCCTTTATAATGAGTTTCCAATGCAAGTGATGATGGACAAAAGTCCTCAGTCTTCATTTTGCACAAAAATATTATCCAAAATACAACCTACACTACCGTTCAAAAGTTTGGGGTCACCCAGATAATTTCATGTTTTCCATGAAAACTCACACTTTTATTCATGTGCTAACATAATTGCACAAGGGTTTTCTAATCATCAATTAGCCTTTCAACACCATTAGCTAACACAATGTAGCATTAGAACACAGGAGTGATGGTTGCTGGAAATGTTCCTCTGTACCTCTATGGAGATATTCCATTAAAAATCAGCTGTTTCCAACTAGAATAGTCATTTACCACATTAACAATGTCTAGACTGGATTTTTGATTCATTTAATGTTATCCTTATTGAAAAAAAATGCTTTTCTTTCAAAAATAAGGACATTTCTAGGTGACTCCAAACTTTTGAACGGTAGTGTATGCGTTACTATCCACCCACAGCTAAACTGTGAAAGAGTTACTCCCTTCATTTGAAAAACAAAAGCCTAATTCACATGTACATGGCTATTTTTTAAGCAGGGCTTTAAAAAACAGTCTCTCAAAAAAAAACTCATTCCACATTAATGTAAAGTTCACTGCAAAAACACAAGTGAAGTGCTGTCAAGAGCATGCTGGTCTGAGAAATAACTAATCCTGAAGCCGTGTTTGCTAACCAGATGCCTGAAAAAAGCTATCACTCCAGGAAGCCAAAAATTCAGTGCTTCCCTGTTTATACATCAACTCTGCAAACAAAGTTTCTGAGTATCTCCACCTTGAAGGCAGTTTTCTAGAAAGTCAGTTTTCAGTGACCTAAAGGTGCTTCATGTGGACAAAAGAAAAAGCTAGTATTTTTAAAATACCCATGAAGACAGGGCCTTGAACTGCTGAAACTTTGATTTGCAAAATTTGTTAATCTGAGATTAACTTTGGAATAGATTTCTGCACACAGCAAGGACTGTGGATTTTGTCTCTTATCAGTGTCATTGAAAACATGCTAGAAAGGAATCCTTTGTATAAACAGGAGGCGAAAACTGTTTAAATACACACAAAGACATGTAAATATGCTTTAAAGACAGACTAAAATGTGTCCTTCAATGATGCTCCACGCCACAGTCTAATAACCAAATCTAAATTAGAAAAGCAAGCAGCTACACTGACCCTCCCTGCTCTTTTGCCTGTGTTTGCATCTCTGAGCAGGCCACTGCGAGGCTAGCCTTTGAGTCCAGAAAGAAGACTCATTGTTTCCACACTGAAATGGAAAGAAAAAGGCCAGAGAGCACAGAAAGCTATTGTCAAGGCATGTGGACGGACAGTGGGCTGAGAGGTCAGATGCTGCAGCTTCAGTTTAGCTCGGTGTGTTTGTGTGCATGAAGGTAAACATTTGCATATGTAATATACGCATCATCAGTCAGTGCCTGGGAATGTACCTTTCAAGTTTAAACATACCTCTGGCTACCAAGGGACTGGGGAAAATAGGAGATCTTTACAATACGCAAAAGGTGCTGATAACATTTGGAGGAATAATTAATAAATTTAACATACCCCGTAATCACTTTTTTTAAGTACCTGCAGTTGAGAAATTTCATCAAAATGCACCAAAATCAAACGTTATGCATCCCAGAAATGTCTACCACAGAAAAACTAATGAATAAGAGTTGTTCAGGGAAGGGTTTAATTTCCAAAATGTATAAATGCCTAGTAGATAGAAGTACAGAAACATCTGCAGGACGGCTGGTGGCATGGAGGGAGGACCTACAGGAAGACATCTCAATAGAAAAGTGGGAGGAGTCATGTACTAAAGCACACCTGAGAACTACTAACACCCACCTGAGGCTACTGCAATACAACTGGTTGATCTGAATGTATATAACTCCAGAAAAACTTAACAGATATAACAGAACTATATCTGATACTTGTATTAAGTGTGAGAAGGGAAAAAGTACATTTTTCCATTGTATTTGGCAATGTACGGATATACAAAAATTCTGGCGAGAAGTGAAACAGTATATTCAAAATATTTTACAGATTCAAGTACTCTTGGTCTCACAGCTGTTTACATTAGGTGTACATCCAGATAATTTGAAGATTAAAAAGAATCAACGAATATTCGTAGATTTAAGCATATTAATGGCATAGAGAGTAGTAGCTCTCATGGAAAAACATCAAAAGACCAAGAGAAAGTAGGTGGTTGTCTGAGCTATCTTCAACCCTCCCCTTAGAGAAAATGACCTATACAATAAAACACTAACATCATTTTCATCAGATATGGAACCCCTTCATTCACTATGTTTCAAGAACAGATCTGTTATATGTGACAGAAGAATCCGGGGACATGTGAACAGTGGACCTCTGCACTACCAATAGGATAGAAATGGGCTTTTATTCCCTTTTTTTTCCAATACAGTGAATTGAAACGGACCATACTCACTAACGTGATCCCCAACCAAGAATTGGAATAATTTGTTTTGTTGTGAAAACAATAAAAAAAAATGTTGGTTAAAAAAAAAAACAAAAAACAAAAACATACCTCTGTGCTGTTATTGCACTTTCGAAGAAGCTCCTGTTCACAAAAAACAGAGATAATGCAACAAATCAGTCCCAATCATAGATTTATCCATCACCATGCTACCACTAACAGTTAAACTGTACTAAAAGATGAAGCATGTAACAGATCACTGTACCTGTAAGTTTTTGACTCGCTCCTCATCATTAGGAAGGTCGATCAAATCATCGATGTTCACTTCCTCTGGCATGTCACTCTCCTAGAGTCAACACACAAATGATGAAAGCACACATTAAATATTTACAATAGGTACAATAGGTACCAAAAACTGCACATTCACGAATGAGGACTTAAGTCTCCAAAGCCAAGTCAATCCTCACAGATCTCCATGTTAAAATGTCCAACGTTACAGCAGAAGCGAACATGTGTGCCGGCTGATACCAAAAACTAACGAACGAAAAAGGCTCTTTTGGTCCCTATAGGTGGCTGCACAGTAGCTTGGTGGTTAACACTTTTGCCTTGCAGCTACAAGATCCCCAGTTCACATCCCAGTCTTTCCAGGATCTTTGTTCATGGAGTTTTCATGTTCTCCTTGTGCATGTCTGTGTTTTCTCCAGGTTCTCCAGCTTCCTCCCAAAGTCCAAAAACATGCTCAGGTTAATTGGTGATTCTAAACTGTGTGTAGGTGTGAATGTGAGTGTGATTGGTTGTTTGTATATGTAACCCTGGTGACTTGCCTTCGCCCTAAGTCAGCTGGGATAGACTCCAGCTCCTAATGAGGATTAAGTGGTGTATAGTGGATGGATGGATGGTCCCTATAGCTAATTTTCCTGTTGTACTGCTGTGAGTTTTTATGTACAACATGCTTAACATGTACTAGAACTTACAGTAATGTAAAATTAAGGGCATGGCTGCTGTGAGTGACAGGAGGGGGCCGTCATAGGGTAATCTGTGACTCCATCAGCTCCATCACTTTGTATTGGACTAGACGGGAGTTGGGAGGAGTCGGGCCATGCCAAGATGGTTGCAGCTGAAGTAACTGAGCTACAAAACTGCTGCTCAGGAAACCTTTAGGTGGAGGGTTCATCCATCTTTTTAAAGAGTTATTGGCAGGAGGTCAGCCTCTACATATTTCACTCATTCACACTACTGCCAGGTATGTGGACCACTATCCTTGTAGTGTGGTAGCTGTACTTGGACGTCTGCAAATGGGTCTGTGCAGATGCTTGTGGACTTGGAGAAATTTACAAAAATTTACATTACGCAAAAAATCACGGATACAGAAAGTATGACACTGGCCTGAGACTCACAGGAATGTCATTAGACAAGTGAAAGTCTGACCTGACAACTGCACCCGAGAAAAGGCAGTACAGTGATCATGCGTGACAAATTATGCAGCAATCCATCTCTCCTTTAAATTGTTGAAATATGGTAATAAAATCAAATTTGTTTAGCACACACTGTAGCAAGAAGGAAAGTAAAAGGACCACTGAAGTCCTTACGGGTCATCCTCTGGTGGTCATAAATTTCTGTTCAAGATTTATCCATCCGATCTATAAATTAGTGCAAGTGAATGTACTTGCGATGATTAAAAAAAACTTTTCTTTCTTTTCTTATGTAGGATGCGTGCGTGAACTGTCTGTTTGAACAGCCAGTCAAAACGAGATTACCTCACACATCTATCAAACATTTTCCAGCTGTAAGAGCAGCTGATAGCTTTACACTCAGTCTGCACACATTGCATGACCATCAGTTGCATGTTTCAGCTTCGGAGAGTGAATAGTCAAAATGTTCACATAACACTGTAACAGTGGCCTGTTCTGTTTGAACAAACAGCCATTGTAGCAGCTGAGTGAAAGGACAGTCCAGCCACCCGTTCACACCACTGCACTGCCTGTGTGATGAGGCCTTGAGCAAACACAGGACTGCAGCTCTACTGGCCACCAGCTTAAACTACACACAGCTGCTTCCCACCTAAAATAATAACGATAAAGTCTAATATCTGTGGATGTGTGCTTAATGATTTGATGAAACATAATGATAATGTATGAGCAGTTATGTTGTCATCATGTTACAATAAAAAAATTGATTCAAATAGCCATTTGACCCTTTAGTAATACATAAATGTGGGTGTGAATATGCTGGCTCGGGGCAAAAACTGTGTGTTTGGTCCTTCCTCTTTCCAGAGCTGCCTTATCGCTGTAATCGTCGGAATTCTATTTTCTTATAATCAACAAACTTGGCTTTCACAACACAAATCCTGCGCCAGGAATGCAATCCTCTTCCTCAGAGATCTTTACCTCCTGTCAGAGGCCTCAGCAGCCAGATGCACAGTGTTTACCTCGGCCTGGGACTCACAACAGCATTCTCCCTCCTCTTTTTTTCCCCTCATCTTTCACCCTTCTCCCAGTTCCACGCTGCCCATGTAAGGCAGAAAGCCCCGAGACAGATACAGATCTATGAGAAGGGGACAGCAGTGGACCTCACGTCCACAGGATGCTTGGCCTTGTAAGGAGAAGCAGGCTGCACCACCTCTGCTCTAAACAACCTCATCGATCACTGGAGGTCTGGAGATGAGCCTGGAGTAATCTCAGAGAGCCCTGACGCAACGTTCATGTCCAAACACTTTCACTCCACATTTCAATCTCTCTGCTTCATTTTTCTTTTAAAAAGTAAACATATTTCTGAAGCCCTTTCGACAGGCTGCGTTATGAGGAGAAGATCCAGTGCGCTGAAAGCAGCCACAGCAGTATGTTCGTGGCCGTGGGACTCATCCACCCACCTGTCCCGCGTACAGCCGGTCCAGACTGTCCTCGATCCACTTCTCCACGTCCAGCCGCCGCTGCAGCTCCTTCCTGTTGTACTTCACGGTGACCCGGGCATGTCTCTTCGGGATGTTACACCCCAGATCCTCAAACGGCCCCAGATCTGATGCACGGACCTCTGCGCTCTCCTCGAGCGTCGTCCCGGTCCGGTCGGATGCCATTTGTGCTGCGGACTGGTCGGACTGGTTTGTCGTTTTAGTGCAGTGAGGAGGAGAGAGGAGGTGCTGGGAGGCGGCCAGACACGCACTGCTGCTGTAACTCCTGGCTCATGTATTTACACAGCTCCTATACAAATACTCCCAAACTGTATATATCTGTCTGAAATCACAGTATGCATTTACATTCAAACTCACCCACACCCCAAACTGCAAAGACCGTTTAAAAAAAGAGAAACGGTTTCTACACTGTAAAACATCATAATGGAACTGAGTTAAATCAACTTAGATTTTCTAGTTTACTTAATGTGGATATGGGACTTTTACTAATTTCTAACTAAAAAATGTCTGTTTTTTCTGACCACTTCAGAATTTTAAAACCCTAGCTATTTAATAAATTATAAATGATGAGTGAATGATTGAACAACTATTATTCTTTTACAATTTTCTGCTACATATTCATCAATAATAGGTAATAAACTATCAAAGACTTGATTGGCTCAGCTTACACATCAGTTTTTATGCCATCTTTTATTTGTTGTTTGCTAACCCTACTCTAATCACAGTAACAGCGTTGCTAATCCATGCTAATGTTAGCTTTTTCTCAGGAATAGAAGCTAGATACTTAGCTGTTACTGCTGACCAAGAGGACAAACTCCATCCATCCATCCATCCATCCATCCATCCATCCATTATCTATACACCGCTTAATCCTCATTAGGGTCGCAGAGGGGCTGGAGTCTATCCCAGCTGACTTGAGGCGAGGACAGGGAACATCCAGGACAGGTCTCCAGTCTGTCACAGGGCTACATATACAGACAAACAATCACACTCATATTCACATCTACAGGCAGTTTAGAATAATCAATTAACCTCAACATATTTTTGGACTGTGGGAGGAACCTGGAGAAAACCCACACATGCATAGAGAGAACATACAAACTCCATGCAGAAAGATCCTGGGATGCAAACCAGTGATCTTCTAGCTGCAAGGTGAAAGTGCCAGCCGCCACGCCACTGTGCAGCTGAGGACAAACTCACTGATGGAAAAAAGTAAAGAAAAAAGGAAAAAGAATTTGTCTTATCCTGATAATATGCATAACAGGGCTGCATGAGGTAGAGTGAGGCATTCAATCAAGGCTGACAATGTTAGGAAAATATGAAAAATAGAAGAGAGGACATAGCTTTGCTCTAATCATTCTTTTGGAAAACTGTTTGATGATGTAAATTCAAGCGTTTCATGTGATTCACTGTTTTATTCTTCTTCTACCAGGTAAAATGTTATGCTAACAGGGTTGTTGTGGGACACACACTCCATGCATTGTAATTATTATTTAAGATATTATGTTGATTTTAAAAAATGCTCCCACAATTACAAGAGACTTCAATGAAAAAAATCATACCATAGAAGGAGATTTAAATTTCATTTTAACTGTTGCATTTAAGATTTAATTTGGCCATCGGGGGTGGGACAAGAGAAAAATGGCATTTTAGGGGGATCTCCGGACTTACTTGGTATTTAAAAATATTTTCAAGCATCTTTTCTCCTACTTTTTTTTTTTTTTTTAGAATTGGTCTCAGGACAAGTACATTTACACAACAACTGCATGTTTTAGTAGAAATTTAATTAGTGTGACGTAAAATGTCCTCCAGTTCTGGAATGATCCATAAGCAGACTCCCCAAGATGCACTGTTTGAGAGATAAAACTCCCCCAGAGACTTTTGGTCATTTCCTTTCATCATAATCAGAACACTTTCAACCGTGACGAAGGTTAACACTGAAATCAGTCCTGTGATGGGGAGCAGCTTCACTGGTTGTAGCTGAGACTGTAAATTGTCAATGTTACTTGAAGAATCTCCTTAAACCTATAAAATGTTAAAGGAAATGAGCCCATCTGCAACCACTGCCTACATGACTTGTTGCTTCAACTTAATATCTTTAGTTTATTGAACTTTTCTCAGGTTCAGCTAATTTCACTCAGTCAGTTTTACACTTTCACAACCCATAAGATGACTTTCATGCAGTTAACTTAGATTTTTTAAAGGCAGCAGTGTAACCTGCTGTTTCTAAGTTGACTGAAGTGTGGTTGATTTTTCAGTTGCAATCTGATAATGTCAAAGGTTTTGGAAAGAACATCTGCTCATGTCAACAGCCAGCTGCTGTCAGATTCAGGAAAACAAGCTCAGATCTATAAAAGCCTTCTACCCACTGTTTAGAGAGGCTTTGCTTTAAGATGTGTGTGAAGATGTCTTCATATTATTTCTGTGTTCTGTGTATTGTTCTGAAATTAACACTGTATTTCACCTTTGTTTGATAATATCCCATAGTTTTTCATTTTTTCTTCTAAGTGAATTAGTTTGCATTAACTTACACTACCGCTCAAAAGTTTGGGGTCACCCAGACGATTTCATGTTTTCCATGAAAACTCACACTTTTATTCATGTGCTAACATAATTGCACAAGGGTTTTATAATCATCAATTAGCCTTTCAACACCATTAGCTAACACAATGTAGCATTAGAACACAGGAGTGATGGTTGCTGGAAATGTTCCTCTGTACCCCTATGGAGATATTCCATTAAAAATTAGTTGTTTCCAGCTAGAATATTCATTTAGCACATTAACAATATCTAGACTGTTTGTCTGATTCATTTAATGTTATCTTCTTTTTTCAGAAATAAGGACATTTCTAAGTGATCTCAAACTTTTGAACGGTAGTGTAAATATGCACACTTGTTCCATTACATCTCCCACACCATCTCATTTGGGAGAAACAGCGCTTCTAGAGCCTGAAGGTGTCTTTTGGGCTCACTGTCCTCCTGAAAACTAATAATGATCCCACAAAGCTTGGAAGATGGAACAATAAATCCACATTTGGGCTCATCAGATCCAAGTCCAGATGTCATTTTATGCAATTTTCTAATGTGTTTTTATTTGTCTAATGTGTTCTCTAATGTGGGTCAATTTCATGTTTGACAAAACTATTGAAATGTTTGATCCCTAAATTCATTATTAACTACCAGTGCAGATTAACCAAATACCCAGACTATATATTACCTATACCAACAAATGATACTTCATGGAGCAGAACTTAAATCCAGAATTACCTCGAAGCAAATTTTTTATTTTTATTCATTTTATTTCACATCACAACCACAACATGATGAACTTAAATAATATGGATGAAAACATAACACAAACTTTGGCATAAACACAAAATGGCACATGAAAGAGCAACAGCATCAGTAGTATAATATATATATATATTTTTTAAAATTACAGTAAAGGCTGACTTTGTGTGATAAAGCACATTTTTTTGTTATATCCCTGCACATTACATCTTTGGGATATTTCACACAGCCCATGAAACATCCAGATACAACCTCAGGTGTGGGTCTTCATTCAGCATCATATAAATATATCTCTACATCTGTGACAATCAAAGTGGAGCCATAAACGCAAGTCTTCAAATAAATAAATAATAGAAAGAATTAAAAAAATGATGGTACGCACAATAAGGAAATAATGGCCAAAGGAAGATTGAAAAGCAAAACAAAAATCCTGTGTGTAAAAAAAAAAAAAAAAAAAAAAAAAGTGAATATATTAAAGGTAATAACCCAATAGAACATAGTTTAGGGCAGGTTTTCCAAAGGTGGTCAGAGTATTGTGAATCCTGTATTTGGTTTGTGATGTAGGTCCTATGAACAGTGGATCATATTATTTGTCTCTTTGGGTCTTAAACATGGAAGAGCTTTGCCCCATATACATTTTCAGTAATCTTTGTAAATCATCTTCACCTTCATAGTTCATTTGTCAGAACCTTGCCTTTACTCTGACAGTTTTGATGGTTTATTATCTTCAGCCTGACCATGAGTGGTTTTCAGCTCATGGATTTGCGCTGCTCCTCACTGTGCATGAAGAGAGAAGAGCAACAAGTGCTAATACATTCCTTCCCCTGTTTGAACATCCATGTTTTCTCCCTGTTTTCATCTCAGACCTGCTCCAGAGCCCAGGCCGCCCTCGTCCCTCCACATGAAGTCCTGACGCTCCCCTCTGGCCAGGCTGCTCTCCACAGGGTTGTGCCTGTAACCGGACCTGCCGTCCGGGCAGAGGGAGAGGCTGAGGCGAGCCGTGCTGTTGCTGATCTTGAACAAGCCGTTGGGACCGAGGAAGGCTTCTCTCTCATTTCCTCCCAGATTGTTGACTGTCTCCAAGTCATTATAAACCGCAATGTCGCTCAGCTGCTTCCTTCCCTGCATTCTCCTCCTCCTCCTCAGGAAGAGGATACCAGCCACCAGAACCAACACCAGGATGGCCAGAATGCAGGAGATGGTGACGGTGGTGGAGGTAGGCTGGGAGGCCTGGCGCAAAGCGGGCTTGAAACTGGGTTGTAGCGTAAACTCACAACTAGGACCCATGAAGCCCTTTGGGCACTGACATACAGGCCCAGTGAAATGGGTGAAGCAAGTGCCACCGTTCTGGCATGGACGGGCACCGCAGGCATCTGAGCGCACGCTGCAGTTCTTGCCAGTGTAGCCCAGGGTGCAGGAGCAGGTGTAGTCATTCACACCGTCTTGGCAGGTTCCAGCATTCTGGCAGGGACTGGAGGCGCAATCATCAATGTTGACCTGACAGTTGGCACCAGTGAATCCTGCCTGACAGCGACACAAGATGCTCTGGCCAAGGTCCAGACACTCGCCACCTGCAGAAGGGAGAAATACTCTGTTCAGCATCCAATAAATCAGGGGTGGCCAGTCGTTTAAAGAAGGAGTGTTAATTGGCTTAGGTTTGCTGCAAGTGCATTCATGCAGGAGTGCTGACAGTAACACCTATTCACTGCTGATTTGCTCTTCAGCCACAAGATGTCATCAGAGGCTTCTCATGCCCACTCACCGTTCAGACAGGGCCTGTTGCTGCAGCGGTCCAGCTTCTTCTCGCAGTTGGAGCCAGTGTAGCTGGAAGGGCAGCGGCAGGTGTAGCCTCCAGTCATAGTCTCAACACAGGTGCCACCGTTGAAGCAGGGACCATCGGCGCACGTCATGGCAATGATCTCGCAGTTCTTACCGTAGAATCCCTGAGGGCAGGTGCAAGAGTAGTCGTTCTCCAGGTCCTGAGGGAGGAAGAAAAAGCTTCACATTAGAGAGGAAAGGTCTAGAAACAGAGATTGTAAGCAACTGTTCTATTTGTTGTTAAAAGCTCCAGATGTTCAACATGCACTGTGTAAAATCTAGAGTAGACCAGCAGAGCCTCACAAGACCAGCAGTCACTCACACCACCACATCTTTGTACGAATGTGTTTGAATTATAAGATGCATGCTGTAGATACCTGTTTTTGCTGCTACAATTGCAGCAGATGTATTTTAAACCACTAGCACAACTGTTTCCAGCTCAGATATCTCTACTGTTGGAACACTTTACACTACCGTTCAAAAGTTTGGGGTCACTTTGAAATGTCCTTATTTTTGAAAGAAAAGCAGTTTTTTCAGTGAACGTAACATTCAGTTAATCAGAAGCTCAGTCTAGACATTGTTAATGTGGTAAATGACTATTCTAGCTGGAAATGGCTGATTTTTAATGGAATATCTCCATAGGGGTACAGAGGAACATTTCCAGCAACCATCACTCCTGTGTTCTAATGCTACATTGTGTTAGCTAATGGTGTTGAAAGGCTAATTGATGATTAGCCTTGTGCAATTATGTTAGCACATTAAAAAAAATTGTGAGTTTTTATTGAAAACATGAAATACCCTGGGTGACCCCAAACTTCTGAACGGTAGTATAAATTTCCCTGCATAGAATCAGTTGAGTTGATCTCGTCTTATCCGTGATGATCTTCTTCTTGCACTTCTTAGTGCACCTTCAAACTGAACAGATGTCATCACAGCATATACTCACATTGCAGCTGCCTCCATTCTTGCAGGGGTTGCTGTCGCACTCATTGGTTTCCAGCTCGCAGTTGGTGCCTCCGAAGCCGGGACGGCAGGTGCAGGTGTAGCTGCCCTGGCCTGTGTTGGTGCAGGTCGCACCGTTGGCACAGGGCTTGTGGTTGGTGCAGTAGTTGAGGTCCTGGTCACAGAAGAGGCCCCCCCAGCCCTCTTGACAGTTGCACTGCCACGGCTGGCTGCACGTCCCGTGGAGGCAGCCTGGGTAGCGGACGCATTCATTGCAGGAGGGGCCCTGCCAGCCCATGCGACACGTACAGCCCCCTGGGGCCTCGCAGTAGCCATGCCTCTCACTGCAGTCCGCCGAGCAGATGGCTGGAGAGGAGAGGGAGGGGTGGGTGTGTGATTACAATGGGCACGCCTTCTCATACATCACACACACACACACACACACACACACACACACACACACACACACACACACACACACACACACACACACACACACACATATACACACAGGGCCCCCAGTCTGACCCCAGCCCTGTTCCAGACTTCACTGTTGGTTAAGTATTAAGCCAAGCAGCTGGTAGGCACACTGCCGGAGAAAAATGCTTTCTTTTATCTCCTTACTATTGTACACACCACCACACACACACACACACACACACACACACACACACACACACACACACACACACACACACACACACACACAGATCACCTTGAAAAATGAGTGTGTCTCACTGGGGCCTCAGCTCTTTCTCTCATTGTAAGAGAACAAAAGGCAGATGGAACACCACAGACTGTCTTGCTAAAGACTCAAACACGACGCTACAGGACATCCCTCAGATAAAAGAAATACTCTGCACACTCTGAGAAGCTCTCTGTCCACAGCTTCTATAGGAGATCAAACATCAGCTTAGAGCTGAGTAGTGAGGTTAAGGCAATTTTAAGCCATGCCTTTACCAAACTTGAGTCAGATTTGTCAATGGATGGAAAGAGAAAAGATGTTCTTGGGAATATTGTGTTCCTTAATGTCCCACTGTCCTGATTTCACTTCAAGTCAGTCTTTAGTTATCTCATTTCTACAAATTCCCTCAGTTTCTTCACTTCATCAGATGTGTGTTTGTATCTTTTTCTGTCAAACTTTGACCATACACTGTTTTGCAATGTGAAAAAAACGGAGGAAACATCTAATCAGACTCTCTTTGGAAAAACAGCAAACAAAGAAGGCATTTCTTTGTGTGTTTATACTATTTTTAAGTATTTTTTTTTGTTTTAAAGTTTTGATTCTGTTTCATACTCTGTGCATTAATTTGCCAGATTGCTTTCTATCAAATGTAAATGTTGAATGGTTTAATTTTTACCCCTTTTTAACCACTTTGAATCTGTTATTATTAAACTAGATACACGGTGCTACATATTCACTAAATAACTATGATATTTTCTGATAACACAGAATATTATATATTTACATCTAATTCTATTACAGATTCCATTAATAAATCTGAGAAGGATAGAAGAATCAAGTGTTCTGTCCGAAGAAATTAAACTTTCTCCCTCCACAGATAAATCACTGAACTGCACCCAAAAAAGTACTGGATTTGAGTGTCTTGCTCAAAGGCACCTCAGTAATTACTCTCATAGACTTACGCTCAGAGCAGTAGTTTCCCTTCCATCCCTCCAGGCAGATGCGGTTGCCCTCCTCATCGCAGGTGTAGTGGCCCAGCGTGTCGTCCCTCGGCCTGCAGTAGTCAGCGCAGCCGTCTCCAAAGTAGTACTCGTCGCAGAAGACGTGGTAGGAGTAGCGCAGCTCGCTCTGTTCGCCAAAGTGCACGTCCTGGGACCAGTCTTCTCCGATAGCAAGTCTCCTCCTGGTCGCCAGACGGCTCACAAGGTTGTTTTGGTTGTCTGTAGATGGAAGGGAAGTTTAAGCAAATAGCATCTCGCGTGTGCCACATGGAAACGGTGCATATTATGACTTATCTGTTGGTCCGACCACAATATCAATCTACCTGTGTATTCAGTCGGAGATTCCGCGTTCCAGGCTTCAATGATCAACGAAAATGTCCCCTATAACATAAAAAAGCGCGTTCAGTGCTTGGCAAGTGCAGCAACAGTGATGCGTAATCACGCGGGTGTTTTACGCACTGATCTACCTGAGATAAATGACATGTTAAAGCCCCTGGAGCACTGTTAGCGGTTTTGTGTAACTGATTTTGAATTTACCGGCCACTTGAAGTGAAAAGGCACCCTGATGGGTGCGCTGCTGGAGATGGAGGTGTGATCGGCCCTGATGACGTTGGTTTGTCCGGTGCCAAAGGTGCAAGGCGGCTCTGCGGAGATCACATCCTCCGGGTGTTTTAGGCAAATTCTGAAAAATATATGACAGTCCCTGTGTCTTCTGCAGATGCGCTGCGCCGTGTGGAAT